>NC_048926.1:78977449-79000291 GCF_011077185.1 Oxyura jamaicensis | reverse complement strand
TCCCTTCCCTTCCCTTCCCTTCTCTTCCCTTCCCTTCCCTTCCCTTCCCTTCCCTTCATTCTTTCCTTCTGATTCTCTCTGTGATGGCCAGTGCATCGTTTGGGTTTCACATGTACACCACCAGCCTTGGTGATTCCTCCAAGGATACGCAGAGGACATTTGGCTAGAACAGAACTGGTGCAAATACTTTGCTAAAACTGTTTCAGTGAAAAACTATATCAACATTTTCTTCAGAAAATTGAACCCCTCAGTTTCACTTTGAATGTGTTTATTTATTCAGGTTAAAAATAAATAAATAATAATAATAATAATAAAAAGACCTATTTGACATGTAAAAAATAAAATTATTAGGAAGAAGGATATTTTCCTGACACCTTTATTTGGGTAATAAAGGCAACTAAGTGAAGCAGCTGAGCAGGAACAAAGACAAACTGTTTGCTTGTATTACTGTGTGGGAGAAAGAAGTGAGTGGCAGCTAGAATTGGTCCCATACCACCTCTGATTAGGGTGCAAGTCTATTACAAGTGAGGTTTGTACAACAGCCTGCTGCACTTGCCTTAAGGTCTATTATAATTCTCTGTCTTGGAAAGGCTGTGCTGCTGATGAAAAAACTTCACTTAAAAGAGAAGCTTGATTCCCAAATACTATTCTTCTGTGTTTGGGGCAGAGACAGAAGCAAAACCTCTAGATAACATTTATAGTAACCCTGGTTTGAATTTTCCACCTTGCGCTTTAAATTAAAGCAGCCCAAAAGCTGCTCTAAATAATGTTTAATTTCCCACACCATTTGAGGCCTTGAAGCAGCCTAGCTCTGATCTGATCTGAGGTAAGGATAGATAGTGTTCACTCCCAAGCTCTGCAGGAATTTCACATACCAATATTATACGTAAGAGAAGAGCATGTTTCAGCCCACACACCCTGATATTTTGAGTTTTTGTAAGAGAACCTTAAAAACATTTTAATGAATCAGATTCAATTAGAAAGTATGATCATCTCTCTTATTGTTTTTTGTTTTGTATGAGTAAGTAGATTTCGTATTTCCACTCAAGCTACCAAAGACAATGTCTCATAGTAGCACTATTCTCTTTAGAAAGACAGTATATAATGATTATTGGTGGTGTGCCACTTTAAAATGCCAGGTTGGTCATATTACCTTCATTTTGGGAAAACAAGAAAGAGCTGAGTAAGGAGATAAAACATGACTTATCCAAGGTCATGCAACACTTCAATGGTAGTAGGTAGAGATTTCTATTTCCACAGTTTACACAGCATTTCATATTTTAGACTTAAATGTATTTTTTAAACACAGGCCTGTACTATGTATTTGCAAAAGAGGCAGAAGAGAACAAAATACCTCCACAATAAGGGGCAGAAAGCTTCTTGGAGAACTCACGAGAGTTTACCAGATACACTGTCATACGTGGATGCAGTGAATTACCTCCTTGTTTTCTGGTAATTGTTCACTGAGGGAGCAGGGGAATACATGGAGCTCACAGCAAAGGAGTAGGTGAATCCCAGCTGTGATGCCTTATGTTTTCTTAGGAATCCTGGGAAAACAGTATATGTGCTCCTCTGAAGAAAAAGGTTGTCAGTCTGCCCAATATGTAGACACTGCAGAGTTTGGGGGGAGGGGGGGGGGAAAGGAGGGGGAGGGAAAACCTCACACCTGTAATGTTTTATGACTGACTTAGATGTCTCTGACTTAGGGTCTGTAATACTTAGAAAGCTGGCCTTAATGAGCTGCTTCCAATCACCTTGTTTAATTTTTTTTTTTTTTTTTATCCCCTAACACCAGTGCAGAGAGTTGGGTTCTTGTGAAAAATGCCTTAAAAACCCCACCTGATAAATAAGAAACTATATAGAAAAAAAGCCTAGGATTGCTCTTGAATGCCCATTTTTCTTCAGAGATCATTTCTGGCTTCATATTAGGATCCTTTATGTAGACCAGCTAAGATAATTAAAGATGAGTTCTTGACTCTTGTATGACTGCTCTAGCTAGCAGGACGGAGAGTCATATTTCTTCCTACTTCTCTAATGATGTGACTTTTGCTTTCTTGGCTGGACAAGTTCTCCTGCTTAAATAGGAGAGGGCTTTTCTTACGTGTGGGCTGTTCTAAATATTTCCTGTTAAGGTCACATCCATGACTTGACAATGAAGAAGGTAAGGTAGAATTTTTCTCAGCCTGGGAAAAGGCTATATTTCAGATGTTTTATTTAGGTTGTGACTGTTCTAAACATGATTGTCTCTTGCAAAATGTGTCTCATAATGTCTTTCCATGTGCTCCATTTATGTATGTAAACCATCCTAGATGCTTTTTTTTCAGCCTGAATTCATTGCTTTTAGTGTGCAGTATGCACATGGTGAATCCCAAGTCAGGCAATCTGGGATTTAAGCAAAGTTTAAACACCTTTCTGAGTGGTTCCATTACAAAATGGACTTTTGGGAAACCTAATACCCATGTCCACAGATTGGAGCACTTTGCATTAACATGGGGTGGTCTTCTGCATGGGGTGAGGCTTCTGCAATCTGGGAGCTTTAAGGTCAAAAAGAGAGCTATTATTCTTCAACATGGAAATGTTCATTTGAATAGTTATGGTTTAGAATAATTTTCTAGGTTATAATATTTCTGGTAGAGGTCCTCTCTCATACTTTCGTGTTGAAAATAATGCATTTTCGCTCAGTATATGAAACTAGCAATTAGAAATCAGTTTCCTTTTAGAAGGATGTCCATCAGAGTGCACAAAAAGAAGAAAATAATAACATTTGAAAATGTAAAAATAAATAAAATGGAGATAATTCTCCCTTGGGTGTCATTCACACTGTGCTTTCACTTAATAAAAAGGCTCGTAGCATGATTTTTTCCAGCCTAAGCAGTTGGTGTTAAGGTGTTGATGGTCATTAGCGGGATCTAGAGTCAGCCAATTAGATTTATTTTTGCAGCAAATTAAGCAGCAGACTTCAGAGTCTATGCTTAGCAGAGTCTGATTCTGACAGGATTTTGGACAACCCTGTTTCCTAACGAGTAGCAAAAAATCGGCCTGTCTGAAAGGCAAGTACCTTCTAACACTATAGAAATAGCATGATATGTTGAAGATGCCCTAACATATGAGTGCTTGCCAACACAGTGACCCTCCGAGGCTGACGAGATGCACTATTATTAATGGGATCTGAGTCAGGAGATTGACATTAGGAGTTTCTACACCAGAGGCTTTCCAGAAGGAGTGTTGATTTTCTTTTCTGGTGGAGGGAAACAGATACTTGGGGTGCCTGATCTGTGCTCTGGGATCCTGTTAATCTCACAGGGTCACTGATGGTTGAGATTGTCTCATCTATCCCTCTGCTCTGTCAGGGCTAGCCAGAGACACTGCACAGGGCCATGACCATCTGAGTTTTGAATGAGGATGAGGACTCCACAACCCTTCTGGGCAAGTTGTGCCAGTATTTCACCTGTCCCACCGTAAAAAATGTTTGTTATGCTTAAATGGGAATTAGCGTGTTCCACTTTGTGTCCATTGCATCTTTTCCTATCTTTGGACACCACTGAGAAGAGTTCATCTGCATCTTCTTTACCTTCCCCATCAGACCTTGCTGATGGGTGGTCCAAGAGCCTCCTCTTCTCCAGACTGAGCAATCCCAGATCTCTCAGCATCTCCTCATGTGACTGAGGATCCAGGCCTTTCATCATTTTGGTGGTCCTGTGCTGGCTTACTCCAGTCCCTCTTTCACCAGGGAGTCCAGGACTGGACCCTGCACTGCAGGTGTGGCCTCACAGGTGCTGAGCAGACAGATCATCTCCCTCCACCTGCTGCCAATGCTCTGTATAATGCGGCTCAAGATGCTGTTGGCCTTCTTTGCCCAAGTGAGGATACACTGTGAAAGATAAGAAAATAAGTTACAGGAAGCCCCCGCTGCCTTGTGCAGAAATACAGTAAAGGGTGATAAAGAAACAAAGAAAAGCCTAAGGAGCAAAACAGGGAAGGAATGCCTTAGGACTATGCAAGAGTAGATGCTCCACATTAAGTTAGCATTTAACACGATCTTTAACTGCCAAGGACGCTTTATTTATTTATTTATTTATTATTTTTCCAGAACAAAAACCTGGAATTCTCCCATGTTTACGTTACACTGAAACAACTGTCAGTTCAACCTCTATTCTAGTCCTCTATTAGCCCTGCTCACAGAAAAAATATACTGCTGTATTGTGCCTGAGCTTCTTCACAGTCCTACTCCAATGTACCCTGTACCTCTGCTGGTGTGGGAGAGGGAACAAAAAAGTGCTGCAGAGCCCCGGCATAAAGCAAAGTGCCAGCTAAGCATTACACCAGAGAAAAGAAGAAGGTGCAGGGTAGCTATGAGTAAGAAATATGAATCACAGCCTCTCTACTACTCACTACTACTTAGCCTCTCTCACTACTCCTGGGATGGGACAGTCTGTGCCTTGTCCTCTGCTCATAGCTGTGCCTGAAGTCAAAGGCTGAATTTTATGAATGAGTGTTATCTCCAGCTTCACTGATAGTGGGAGAAGTGACTATAGACTCTAGGCAGATGTTAATAATGTTTGGTTGGTTTCCTGTCAGAAACACACAAGATGGAAAAAATAAAAAAAAGACAAACATCACAGGACATTTTTTTGTTTGTTTGTTTGTTTTCCTTTTTTTTTTCCAGTTTACTGACAGTGATATTACCATTTTGCTCATTTAGGATGACCTAGAGAGGTGACAGTAATCTCATGCTGCTTTTTGTGAAAGATTATTACATCCTGAAGTGTATGTGAGGTTGCCCCATGAAATACACAATCTTGCTGATTCACAAATATACCATAGTATGTGCACTGTAAGAAATATTAGCAACATCTTGATAATACAAAATCTTCAGGAGTGTGATTTATGCCTGTTCAAATAAAATTTACTTACTGTGTGAAAATTAGCTTGAATGCATGGTGGTGGATGGAAAAAATAAATCAGATTAATTTCTTACCAGTGCAAACCAGTGACCTGTTAGATAAGTCTGTTAGCACCAAAGCCATCTGCAGTGCATGAGGGGACTATTCTGCCAGAGGAAACATACCCATTTACTACTACTTTCATTAAACTATTAAATAAGTAGTACCTTTCTTCAGGAAAGTTGGAGAATCTCTTTCACAGGGTAGATCATCTCTGAGGACACCTTTGGAGGACATTTGAATTAATCCCAGTGAACAGACGGAAAAGACTGCTGTTTCTGTTTTTGGATAGGGACCCTGAACCCCTTCAGGACACTCCTGATGGTTCACCTGGTCACTGGTACCCAGAAAATATGTCTGTGTGAACAGGTGTCCTCCTCTCAATCCAACATACAGCAGAAATCTCAGCATCTACTTTGTATTTATTTTTGGACCCTCTGACACTCTTGTCATGTTAATTATAAAGTTATAACATTTTTAAATATTATAATTAGTATGGTATATATTATATGTAATATATTATAATTTATTTATATTTCTCAAATACTATAAATATATTTTTAAAATTCCTTAAATTTCATTTGAAATATTTTTTAAATTTCTTTTTGAAACTTTTATTTACATTCCCACACTCATCTCACACATCCTAATGTGTAGGATCTGCATTTACTTCAATCAGACTTTACTTGGGCATAAGCTCTATCATATCTTGCAGCTCCCATCCCACTTAACTGCATTATGCATCTTGTTTGGAAAACAAAGCGTTCCCCCAGACTGGTTTCTGAAAATTTTACCTCTGGCTTTAGGCTTCCCTTTAGTTATGTGTATGAGGGAGGAAAACTGAGTGACAAAGCCAGGAAGAGTGATTTGTGAGATTTCTTATAAATCCAGATAAATGCCAAATATTTACATATATATATATTTCAACCAGTTATGTCAGGTCTATACCCACAGTTGCACCAAACTTCCACAGTTGGACCAGATACTAGCAAGCAGTGAATAAAGGGGTAAAGATAATAGCACAGTAAGGTCTTTTGGAAAACCATGAGGCCAGCTCTACCACTTCAGGTATAATTTAAGAGTTAAACTTGTCCGTTTCTAGAGCTGTAAAAATGCTTAGCTGCTCTGTGCTTTCTGTTGACCAAGACATTATTTGGCAGAGGACTCCAGCAAGCTTTTAGCAGTAATGACCTGGAAGATTTTGTGATCCAAAAAGATGTGAGACAGAAAGGAATTATTGCCAAATTACAGATTGGGCATCCAGTTATGAGAACATTTTTACATCTTCTGAAAAGTCCTAAGGTGCTTGGATCTCTGTGCTGTTTCCTGCAGACAAACTCATAAAGCTTGGCAAAAGATCTGCACAGAATCTGATATTCCAGACTGAGTTTTTTGGAGGCAAATTCATGTTTGGTAACTAGTGCTCTGGGAGTTTTACTCAGGAAATTATATTCCCTTTCTCCACTTTGTTAATCTCTCCTTTCCCTCCAGGTTCTAATGAAAGAAAAATCATCTGGACAGTGACACGGTAAATTGTTTCACATCAAATTTTAGGGCTGCACCAAAAACTCCCTTGGTAGTTTTCTGAGTTCTTGGAATATTTTCAGGTAGTGCTTTATAATCTCAGATTATAAATCACTGTGGGAACAATCCCATCAAGTCAAACAACTTCTTTAGCCTCTTGATTTGTAAAATTCATATCTAACAGTTTTGCTGCACAGTTTTGTGTGAGATCGGTGGAGGGAACTTTCATCAGATAAGCACTTTTTCTGTGCTTTCCAGCAGAAAGACATATATTCTTCCTCCACATCCTGCAAATAATTAAGAGTATTTTTCGAGCACACTATAGTTAAAGAAATTATTTATCATTTAATTGCCTTTCCTAGAAACCCTAAAAAATGTACTCACAATCCAGGAAGCATGTTTTTGGAGAGTACTATTGTACACTCTCATCATTATGAGACTATATAATAGTAGTGGCAGCCTAAGAAGCAAGAAACAATTTAATCTTGTTTTCTTCCAAACAAGAAATACTGAAGGAGCAAAATCTAAAAGTAGTTAGGTGTTGTACTGAAACAGCATCACACTTCGTAGTCAATGAGTCATGTGGCGGAGCTGAATGCATGCTACTATCTAACACGATATAAATTATTCCTGCTTGGAGCAGCAATACTATGTGAAATCAGTTCATATGATAGTTTTTTAAATAATTACACAGGTACAAACATCACTTTTGCTTATTAGAATGATATTGGTGCAATAATGATATGTTTTACACGGGTGAATCAAGCACAGTCTTGTACTGTGTTCATTTGCTGCACACAAACGTGCATGCACACGCTTTCTAATTAGAGAGCCTTGCAGAATTATTTTCATTCTATAAAATAGTGTTTTAAAGACCGACAGTCCAATATCTGTAGTTCACAAGTGCTTCCCTTACTATTCAAAATACTCTTAAGCAAGCAAGTGCCTGATCCCCATTTTGAAGAATCTTTTTTCTGACCTACTTAAAGGAAATAATATGGCCATTTAGTCTCACAAAGTGGTCATTTTAGTGCTTTTACACAGTACTGTGGAAGAAAGATAACTGATTCCAGAATGTTAACCAATTCCAGCGTGTAGTCTCAAACACAAAGCAGTTGCTCATCATGCAGTGCTGAGTTTCCTTTGCCTGCTTTTATGCATTTGGAAAAAATTAAGAAAAAACGAAGAGCATGGAAATAGGAAAAAAATCTGTGTCAATGGATGGATTGGTCTTTTCAGCCTCCTACTTCATTTAGAGCAGTTCATCCCATCTAACACTTTTTTTCCTTAAGAAAATTGAAAAAATAAATCCCAAGTCGGATTTTTGTGGACTACTCCAAAATGAAATCTGGAAGTACTTCTTATTCTATCAGGTATAAAGCTCTCCAGCATGGTGCTGGCGTGAGTGTGTTTAGTGATGCTTAAAGAGCCTGCTCTGCACATCATGGGTGCAGAGTTCAGCGGTGGACTCTGGGAATGCAATCTGGTGGAGGTCCAATTTCCTGATAGTGTCAAGGTCAAGGAGTTGTGGAACCCATTTCCCCAAAACTTGAAAGTCTCCAAAGCTCTGTTCTGAAGCTCAGCACGGATGATCCACCATTGGCTAACAAATTCTGGAGAAGCATCCAAGCTAGAATTGCCAACTCATTAGTTGTAAAATATTGGACAGACTCTTGGCTGTAAAAGGAGACCCTGAAGAATATCCTTGAGGAATATGGGAGCAGCATTTGGAGCTTTTGTTTTGCAGTTGCCAAAGTACTTCGGCCTTGTCCTCTGATCATGACAAAAGCTTGAAAGCTGAAAGTCTGCTCAGCTCTGATGAATGAAGATCACATACAGCAGACAAAATTACTTCCGTGGAGGAGCTGCCAGCTTCAAACAATTTTATAATAATATTATTCCGCTTCTGTTATTAACTTTTCTTGGTTAAGCTTTGGTCTGATTAGTCTTGTTTCTATCAAATGAATACTCTGGTGATTGCCAATGGTTCTCTTTTTTGCTTTGCCTGGCAGGCTGTGAGGTAATATGTAGCAGATTATTGCTGGTATACTTGGTCAGACAATAAAGTAAGACCAATATTCCAGAGCAGAACAGTGAGGAAATGAGATTCTTAACTTTTGTTGTGAAGTTATGCTCAGCTTGATGGCCAAAATAACGCCTCTTAAGGTAACTAATAACAGGTTTTCCAGAAAGTGTTGGGTTGACTTGCGGTAAAAAGCATGCATTTCCATACCTTATTCTAAGTCACCTTTGTGGAATAACCCCAGATCCATCTGTTCACATGATTTAAGGAAATACTCAATGCTATTAAAAAGAAATTACCAGTTATACAACATTGAAAGAGGTCCTAAAGCAGGAAAACAGTACAACAACAACTACAACAACAAGTTGTAGTTTTCTCTGTTTAGTGGATCCCTGTTTAGCATTATTGGAGTTAACAGCAGATTAGTTCAGATTAGTTCATCTCCAGTTGATGAATAGTGGTTTTACTGCAGTCACACTTACCACTTCTGTTCAAGTTACCATCTCAATGTGCACGTATCTGCTTTAGATGGAAGTAACAATCTTCGTGAATCTTTGAAGTGTGATAACCTATACTGCAAGGTTGATTTACAGTGAAATAAAGTAAAATGGCTGGTTCAATGCAGCTGAAATTACTAAAGCTTTTTGTCCATATAGAGAAAAATGTGTTCTGGGCTACATGTTTCATGTGGATTTCTACCAAAAAGATGCCTTTTTGTCCTTGGCTGTTGTAACCAAACATAATGGTCTTAGAAACAAAGAATATGGATGCAAAGTACTTCACAGATACTATAACCTGTTTTCAAGCTTTCCATTCTATCCAGGAATGTATTTTAATTAATATAGTAGCCTTAAACTCTTCCTAATCTCCTAAGCATTCTACAGTCTGCAATTTGAAATGCAGCAAAATGATGGGTTATTTTATGTCACCTCACAGTCCCTTCGCATTCATCAAAGACAGAAATTATTGAAACTGAGGTCCAGAAGAGACAGTATTTTATAACATTTATAAAATTTTGTGTGCATGCCTATGCTTTTTTTTTTTTTTTTTAACAGCTATCTTTAATTATTAATTCAGTTTAAAGGTTGGGCCACCTCCTGCTTAATTATGTGATAAGTCATAGCAACCGCCACTGGAAATGATTAGATCTGTATAGGCAGTTACATTACTAGGGTAGGAATGGGAGCAGTATTAATTGCCAAGGTGAAAAATTAAATAAATATATTTACTAACAGGCCTGCTCTCATATGCAGAAATATTATCACAAGGCTGTCTGAGAACAACCATTCAATTCAGGAAGGCCAAATACTGTCAGCAAGTATATATTTGCTATCATTGCTGTTTTATAGCACTTTCGGTTGTGCTTTTGGAATGCCTGAATTAGAAAAAAATCAGTGCAAAACAAATCACAACGTGTTGGTGATACAAACAGGGTGACTATTGTAAACCACCTAGCTATTACTTTTCAAGCTGGTACCAACTTTGGGATTTGCTGTCATGGGTGCTTCCTCACCTTTCCATCCAGCCTGCACAGAGTAGCAAAACCATAGAGTTGGTGTGATCTTTTCTTTTCCCCATATGATCACTTCTGGGACGAACAATGGAACTGAGTAAAAATCAAGCAGATTAGCACAGAAGGAAATCACTAATGTTGTCTAGTGCCACTGTCTTTGATGTCTGGGTGCACTAAGGCAACGAGAGTTGTTCTTCTCCTACATCTTGTTGTGTCATTGCAGAATATGCAAAAAAATGAATGATCCACACTTCTTTAAGAGCACTCATGCCGAACTGCTACTTCTTATCTTTAAAAAGCATGAATATGTATTTTTTGCATTTGCAAAAAAAAAAAAAAAAATGCTCGATTTCCCTTGGTCTGTGTGATTTTTTTGACAAATTCATGAAAATAAAAGAAAAAAAAAAAGGAAAGAAGAAAAATGAAAGAAGCAAAGGAAAATGAAAGAAGGCAAGGCAAGGCAAGGAAAAGAATAATTTCCCGAATACTCTATTTTTTATTAGTAGTAGTAGTAGTAATAATAATTATATTTTGTCTTATGATTATTTTGTGTCCAAGTAAATGAAAAAGTAAGGAGGGGAGAAATGGAGTGAATTAGATGGAGATGTCTCTAAATGAGCCAACAGCAGTTTTCTATCCCAGTCTGGACATCAGAGAGGACAATATGAGTGTCTCACACTGACAAATAGTGAGATTACTAATCTTCTCCTAGGAGAAAGAGTGGTTATACAGTGGAGGAACAGGTATAAAACAGTTGTTCTTGACTCCTTTAGCTATGCCAATATACTCATGCAGAAAACTAAGTCTACACTCTTTAGTATTAACCTACTCTAAGAGTGGTCTTCCTGAAGGAAGAGAAGTTTTCTTCAGGTTCACCACTGAGGTAAAGGTGTGGAAGTATTTACGTACACTGCTCATAGATCAGAAGTGAATGTATGAGATTTGACTGTCAGAGAAACTATTTCTTTGCAGTTGGAGAGGAATAGTCTTATTCAGTATGTGCTCCAACTCTAAGCTTAAAGTTATTTTATATTTCTACAGTCCTGTGTTCTTGGTTGGTTAGATTTAGAGTTGATTTTGTCACAGAGATGGTTCTCTCTCATGGACAGGAACTTTTTTGTCCCTTGCTTTCACTGTGCTACATGGAGCTGGTGGAATAGATTTTCAAGCATAATCAAAACAACTTTTAACACCCCCTTCATTTACTTCAGCAATCAGACTGTGTAAACAGAATGATTTTTTGTTGCATCTTACATATTTTAGTGAAACATTTCTATAATTTTGTAATGAAATATTTTGTCCTGATAGTATATATAAGAAAATTTGTCTGAATATTTTGAATAAAATAACTTCCATAATGTGTATGTTTGTTTGTTTTTGTTTGTTTGTTTGTTTCAGTCATATCAGAATTTATTTATACAAATATTTTTTTTAAAAAAAAACAAAACAAAACAAACTTTTATTATGTTTTTCAGTCAAATTTGTAAAAGCTGAGATTTAGCTTGAGATAATAAACTTGTATCATTCAGAGGAACTTAACCTGAATCTCTTTTATTTTAATAGAATAAGGTTTCATAATTTTTCCTTAATTTAATTCTTTTCCCCACCCTTTTGTTAATATTAAGTGCTTAGTCTTTGTGAAAGAGCAAGAGGTACTTAGAAAAAAAAAAAATAATGGAAGGGTGTGAATATGAGTACTGGAAAAGGCTAGAGGTTTTTGAGCATTCTTCAAAGACTCATCGGCCTTTCCTCCGCTGTCATTCATGGCTGAGTAACTAAATTTGAAACTTATAGGGGATGGTGTAGAATAATATGCCTTTAATGTGAACACATTTGTGAAGTACACCAGATCAAGTTTTTCCAGTGTAGTATTTAGAAATATTTTGCTGTTGATCCCTGCAAATTCAGAGTCAAGCCCAATGTGGGGCTAAGTTTAGCCTGACTCCACACCTCTAGAGTGTTTATGTATGATAAAAAGAAGATAAGGTCCAAAACCACGTTTTTCTTTTGACGTCATATATTTTGCCAGCCCACCAGCCATTTCCTACTCTCATTGTGGTGTACTCAGTGCCTTTTTTTTTGCACTGCTCTTTGCAGCCATCACCTGCTCCCTGGTGTCTGCATGCACTGGCACAGTTTGGGAAGGAAAGGGGCAGGCAGCAGTACAGTAACACCAGTTTAGGGACTGTTTAGACAACTTGAACGTCCTCAAGTCCATGGGGCCATTTGGGATTGAAGGAGGACTGGAAACAAAGTTAATATTACTTCTGTCTTTAAAAAGGGAGGACATTAGGAAATACAGGCCTGTCAACCACAAGTCAGGGTAGAGAAAATACATGAAATGTCCTCTTCAACTCAATTTCCAAGCACGTGAAATACAAGAAAAGTAATCAGGAGTAGTCAGTGCAAAGGCAAACTGTGCTAATTCAATCTGATTGCCTTCTGCAATTAGGTAAGCATATGAACAAGGGGTAGAGCACTGCATGTTCCCTGCCCTGACATCATCTCCATCATCTCCCAGAGCATTCATTCGGAAAAAAAAAAAAAAAAAAGGAAAAAAAAGAGAGAGAGAGAAAGAGAGAGAGAAGACTTAGGTGGGTTAAGACCTTGCTAGGCTGCCAGTCATAAAGTGCAGCAATAAATGGGCTGATGCCAGCTGGCAGACAGTGAAAAAGAGGATACCCAAGAGGTCTATACTAAGGCCCAGCGTGATTAATTGAGTAATTGGTGTGACGGCAAATAGTGCACCCTCAGCAAATTTGCAGATGACACTGAATTAGGGTGAATGGTGGACCCAAAGGCAGAGCATCCAACCGCAGTTTCTACAAGGCTGTTTGGGTAGGACTCTGAGCTGGGAAGGATGCTGAGTTGGGCTTGGTTAGTAGGGGAAAGAGGAGGCAAAGACGTGGCCTAATTCCAGCAGCACACTGTGAAGTGATTTTTCAAAGACAGCAGAGCCAAACTTAACTAGGTAGTGCCAGGCTATCTTGCATTAATGGCCACAACTTGTGACTTCAGAGTTTCATATTAGACATCAGCAAGCACTTCAACGCCAGGAGGTAGTGCAGGATGGAAAGGGTGACCAGGGAGGCTGAATAATCTTTGTCCTTGGAGATTTTCAAGACTCAACTAAACAAAAGCACGGCTGACCTGATCGACCATTATAATAGTTCTTCCTTATGCAAGAGGTTGGGCTACAGATCTCCAAAGCTATATTCCAGTCAATGCTTCAATGATTCTGTGATAAAGTGTCTCATTCAAGCCACAGTGCAGAAAAAGACAGTTCTAAATCTATGTTTATTCTAGGTGAATCATGCATATCTACCTGCCATTACAGATAAAAATTGTTGTTTTTCAGTAAAACAAACACACACACACAAAACCATGTTTATCATCTGCAAAATGTTATCTTTTAAGAAATTTGTACTATATTATCTTACTTGCTCTACTGCAAGAAAAGACTTTGGGTTGCTTTTGTTTGTTTGTTACCCCAGAGTAAAGCTGAAGGCAGTTCTTTAAAAATGTAGATAGTACTTAAGGTAAGCAGGTGACTAGAGCAGATAATTGCTATTACACAGTCTGATAACAACGATATGTTTCTTAAAGGGAAAGAAAGTTCAGCAGTTTCTTGCAAGGACCAGAGAGAAGAGATTTATTATATAAGAAATATTGGTTTTCTTAATATTACAGCATTTACTCTTTAGTTACATTTGCAATGATTTTATGCAATAATCACCTTGAAATTGGAAACAGCTTGACGTATGTTATTTTTTAGTATACCAACTAAAGGGAATGTATTAGCTTAAGTACATAATAGCCAGTGACGCTAAGAAGAGGGGCAATTTCTGTAAAAGTTTCAGGTTAAAAAATATGTTCTTAATCTTAAATTCAATGCTGACAATGTACTGTTTGTAACTAAACAAGGGACTCATTTTCAAATAAAGATTATCAAGGATACTTTTCTTAAATTCACTTTTCATCTGGATACTTATTGCATAAAGATTGCATCATTGTTTGCTGTTGTTTGATTCAGGGTTCATGATCAACTGTGTTACCATCATAATGGCATGGCTGAGTCATGAGAGATCACCACCCTAAACCACACTGAGTCATATCTTGTGATAAAGCACCATGATTCATTGCTGTTAGACAGCTTAAAGACAGGATTTTTGCCTTTATTAATTTGTATTTTGTTTACAGCAGTCCTGCAGCTTTTAACCTGCTGTTCATCCTTCTCTTGCATAGCATATTTTTGTGTTCCCATTTCGTTTATTACTTCTACTGTTTTTTAGTGATAACACACACAGGTAAAACAGACAGAAATGTGGAACTCACATACTTGAACAGGGGCTGTACTTTAAATTGTTGACTGTAGAACACAGTTTTGAAGTGAGCTAGTGGCTACTTACAGATATTGTTCAAGCAATCACAATTTGAATAGTAGTCTAGTTAATCAATTTGCATTGATAAAGTTTCACTCAGAAACTCTAGTTCATAATGTTTGCAGGCTAAAGAGATGTGCATCTCCATTTTATGCTGTGGAGGTGGCTAACAATTATGATATCTCAATGAAACAAAAATCGTTGATATGCCACTTGAATCAAATGATTTCCCTCTTTATGGCATTCAGAGAAAGTTAGCAGTAATCACCTTTTCTACTGCTAAATGTACCTTTGAAGGTTAGTGATCTTCTGTGTGCTCAGATATTTTCCTTAAATCAGAAGAGAATGACTGTCTATCTTCTTGAGAGGCAGACATCAATGAGTGGGATATGTGCAACACACAAGAGGCTCGTTAGAACATCCATCTTTTGATGCTAATGAGGGAAGAGCATACAGCAGAATTTAGGTCTTGTTTTGTCTAGTGAATAACATGGGAAATGCATTCGCAGACTTCAGTGAAATGATGCACACCTTGTCTGGGTGGAACTTTGTAACAGCACCTGGGTTTCTCAGATGCTCCAAATATGCCATACCCACTAGAAATAGGGAATTATCTCAGAGCAGTTATCTCTATTCAGGGAAACAAGAAGAAATATAACATTTCTGCCTACTAAACAGTCTGTTTAACAAACTGCAATAAGTCTAGACTAATTAACCCTTCCTTTTAAGTAAATCATGGGAATTGATTTTTTCCCCCTTTTCAGCTACTAGTAGTCTGCTGTGATGTAGTAAAGAAGAAAGGTATTGTAATATAGTTAATGACACTTGGAGCTATACTTTTTCTTTAACAGGTTGGTCTGCAGCAATTCTCTTGCAAAACTGTATGATTTATAAGTTTATCTTGTATTAATGCTGCCTCATAAGTCATTTTTCTAGGTGTGAGTTTTTATATTTCTTATTGACAGGCTTGCATTATTTTAATGTACAGGGTTTTCTAACACGAACACAAAGACCACGTTAATATCCTCAAAACCTCTAACAAGAGTTCAGGTTACTCTGTTGCTTATCAAAAAGCTCATCAAATCCATTTTGGACACACAATATAACATTCTTAGCAAAAAGAAAATATTAAGCTGTACTTGGCATCTGTGCCATTTTCATTATTTGCAAGAATCCTATTCAAATCTTAAAATTGTTTAAGATTACTTTGCTGTGCAGTTAATTTAACCCCGTGTTGGATGAGCTTTAAGCAACTTGGTCTAGTGGCAGGTGTCCCTGCCCATGGCAGGGGTTGGAACTGGGTGGGTTTTAAGGTCTCGTCCAACCCAAACCATTCTGTGATTCTATGATTAAATAATACAAACATACACAGTATTTTTTTTTAACTACGTTCACTCTGCTGAGTGAACCATCATAGATTAGTTTGGGTTGGAGTAGACCTTAAAGCCCACCCGGTGCCACCCCCTGCCACGGGAAGGGACACCTCCCAGCAGCCCAGGCTGCCCCCAGCCCCATCCAGCCTGGCCTTGGGCACTGCCAGGGATGGGGCAGCCACAGCTCCTCTGGGCAGCCTGGGCCTGGGCCTCACCACCCTCCGAGGGAAGAATTTCCTCCTCACACCTAATCTAAATCTCCCGTCTTTTTGTTTAAAGCCATTCCCCCTTGCCCTATCCCTACACCCCCTGACACAGAGTCCCTCCCCAGATTTCCTGCAGCCCCCTTTAGGCACTGTCAGGCCGCTGTGAGGTCTCCCTGGGGCCTTCTCCTCTCCAGGCTGAACAACCCCAGCTTCCTCAGCCTGGCTTCTCACAGGAGAGGTGCTCCAGCTCCTTGGTCATCCTTGTGGCCTCCTCTGGACTTGTTCTAACAGGTCCCTGTCCTTCTTATGCTAGGGGCCCCAGAGCTGAACCCAGGCTCCAGGTGGGGTCTCACGAGAGCAGAGCAGAGGGGGACAATCCCCTCCCTCGCCCTGCTGCCCACGCTGCTGTTGGTGCAGCCCAGGCTACAGGTGGCTTTCTGAGTTGCAAGCACACATTGCTGGCTCATGTTGAGCTTCTCGTCAACCACCACCCCCAGGCCCTTCTCCTCAGGGCTGCTCTCAATCCATTCTCCACTCACCCTGTATTTGGGCTTGGGATTGCCCCGGCCCAGGTGCAGGGCCTTTCACATGGCCTTGTTGAACTCCAAGAGGTTGGCACAGACCCACCTCTAAGGCCTGCCCAGGTCCCTCTGGATGGCATCCCTTCCCTCCTGCACGTCAGCTGCACCACACAGCTCGGTGTCATCGTCAGACTTGCTGAGGTTGCACATTTAAACAGTGCCAGTCCCAGTACTGACCCCTGAGGAACAGAGACAAGGATATCATGCGGGACTTTACGTACGATAAACATTACATTTGTGTCTGTGTACAACAAAATCCTATTTCTTCAAGTATTTGCTTTATATATATAATATATATATATAATATTTTATATAATATATATTACAAAAGCAAGAAAATTTCAAAAATATGCATAAGTATGATGTGCACAATAATATATATATGTACATTTAATACCCATCAAACTGTCACAATTTATAGATAGTAGGACCCTTCTGAGTGCAAAGTCTTTATTGTGGGAAAATAAATAAATAAATACATATTTTAGTTATCATTTATCTTTCTTCAAAATCCCTTCCCATTCTATCCTGAATTAGTGAAATCTCACCTCTAATATATTTTATGTTCAGTCCACAGGATGCCTCCTAATGATTGTCTTCATTAATTTTGTTTCCTTTGGATCATTAATTTTATGTTGTGACTACAAAGATGACACTATAGCAACCACTGTGTTTCTAGCCAGTTGATATGAAATACTCATTTACAGTTCCTTTCATTAACACAGTGGACAAAATCAGTGGACACTTAATAAGATGTAAAAGTGTCCATTAGCAAAATCAATTCTAGCCTGAGCTGTGAAGCAGGAGGGTGGGAAGACAGGCAAAGAGGAAAGCAGAGGTGTTGACTTGTATTTAGTTTTGGTCTGAAGGGCAACATCAGAAGAGATGTACCGACCTGCCCACATTGCCTCTCAGGTGAGGCTTGGATTTTGGAAAGGGGGTGTCTTCTTTGGGAGAGGGGTTGCAAAGGCGGTTGGAAGTACTAACTACTTCATCTGTTTCAGCTTAGTGCATTGTGGCATGTGAATCAATGCCCTCAGAGGCAGATGTCATGAGGAACTATCTTTTTATCTCCTTGTGTTCGTTTGCTGGTGGAAAACCTTTCTCTCCCCTCAACTTATAAATCGCAGCAGCGTATTCCTGTCTCAGCTTAACCCCCATTCATATCATCTTTAAAATTAACCTAACACCTCCAAATTACATTAGCTTTAAGATTCTGTGTTAGGAGTACATGTAACAGTAACAAACTTTTCATTTGCAAATTTATTTTAATATTTTAATGCTGTTACTGACCAGCATGCAGCAGCTCTATAAGCTTATAACAGGAAAACAAAAATGTATTAGAAAGCTCTCAAGGAGGAAGGACTTTCTATCTTCCTAATGAAGCTGGGATTCCTGCGAGTAGCTGTTCACTTTGACAACAATTGCATTAAGATCAAAGGGGATACGGAAACCATGACAATATGACTGTATTTCATGCACCATGAGGCAGGGTTAGTGTAGATTAGACATATCATTAGTCAAGGGGATCTTTTTCCACAGAGAACTCTTGGCTGCTCAATGTCTTTTCCTTCCCCTTTCCTTTCCAAGTCGGTATCTGTTTAAGCAGAAAACAGATTCCTTCCCCCTAAGACTGTGACAGAAATAGGCTACGGATTTGAGGCTATGTCCAATCAGTGGCAATATGCATAGTAATATGTGGCACAGCTTGTGTAATGAAGTTCCCAGCATGCAGCCTGGAAAGGTATCCTCAAGTGTGCAGGGTGATTTATTTCCTCTGTCAAGAGGCAGGACAGGCAGGACTTGTCCTTCCCCACAGTCCCTTCAAGAATACTCTGTCACCCCGGGAAGCCGTAATAGCTTCTGGAAGCTCAGCCTTTGTTATACTGTTTGGAACCCTGCTTTAGCAAGGTTGCTTCCCAGGTCCTTTTCATTATTTTCACTTGTTTTGAAAGAGTTGAATTAAGAAGGAAGAATACCAGCTTTTCACCTTCTGTTTATGTTTCACTTCACGTTAGCATGTCAAATGATCGATGAGAAGACATGTGCTCAGTGGTGAGATTGGAGAACCTGCGCACAATAGAAGTAATACATTTAACTCTTGCATTTTAGTGTAAATTCAGCATGAATGAAAATCATGTCTGCGCTGACCTGTGAAAAGCATTCAGCCTAAGCAACATTTTCAAAATGATTTTGGTTCACAGAGGTTTTATGTGATAGCAGATCTCACTATTAATGGGGACATTGCATTCATTCGTGATTTTTTTTTTTTATCCCTCTAATTTGATTTGGTCATTCAGTATATTAAAAAAGCTGCACTCTGATTCAGACCTGCCTGCCTCAGAGAGAAAGTGCTTGATTTCATCCGATTTGTAGAAGTTCACTGCTATTACATTCAAAAGTTCACGGCTATTACATTTTTATCAAATATACATAGTTCTAAATGTTTTCATCAGAACACAGACATTTTTAATTAGATATATAATCACATGAGAAGATTGAGCAATTTCAAATCCTTTCTCTTTGTATAGACTTAATAACTTCTCCCTGTTTGAAACTAATTTCCGAGAGACTTTCCTGGTCTGTATACATTCAGTGTGACTACAGTGCCCTGGTTGCAACAGCTAATGAAGAGTCCTGTCAGAACACAGGTATGTTAATAAACTTCAACACATTTAGCAAAAGGGTCTTGGGTCTGGAATGCCTTTGGAGCTCTTTTAAAGAGATTCACCTTTAGAATCAATTAAATGTGTAACATCCTGAGTTAAGTCACAGGGACTCAAAAACTTGACACTACAGTCTCTAAACAACCAGTAATTAAAGTTTGAGCAGTACTCTTATCTCCAAAGATGTTTTTGCCAGTAACAAACATGCATTTGTTTTTTTTTTTTTGTTGTTGTTTGTTTGTTTTTTTTTTTTTTCTTTTTCTTTTTGAGATATCTGGGGAACATGACATTATTTATGGTTTATGAAGTTTAGAGCTGATATTTCAAATGGCTAGTCAAAGTAGTTGCTGAGCTGCCAGGACAGTTTTCCCAAGCTTTCTCTAATATGACAGTGAAGTGCTTGCTGAAAGAACCATTATGCTTTGATTTTTATTTCCATAGCATTTGCAAGTATCTGGGGCACAGCTTCAGAGATGCTTATTATCCCTCTACATGGTTCTCAGATACAGGGGACTTGATTTCTAGGTTTTCCATGAAAGTGTTTTACATGAACTCAATTTTTTTTTTTTTTTTTTTTTTTGGGGGGGGGGGAGGGGGGGGGGGGGGGACGGATGAGCATTTTTGTTTGTTTGCTTTTCGTTTCTCATGCCACTTTTCTAGTGCCACTTTGAGTTTCTACCCTCTCCAGAACATATCCCTCTTACTCCAATTCCATCTATCAGACTGTACAAAGCACCAGAAATATGCTGGCCAACTCTACATAGATGTAATATGGCATAGGCCTTTCTTGCGCCCCAAACTCTCAAGGTCAAATGTGGACACACAATATATGAGAAGACAGAGCACACAACAAAAGTTGTAAGGGTGGTGATTGGCACTTGCCTATTTTGCAATATTTTGCTGTTGTAGTTGTTTGTAATGTGTGTAATCTACCCTCCGCATTTTTACATATTGTTGTTGTTACTGACTGATCAAACCCTTCCCTGGAAACCTGTAATTATTCCTACAAGGCACAGAGGAGCATGGTGAACTAGGAGGAAGACTTTTTTTTATTGTCACAGTTATGGAAACATCTGAATTAGTAGTTAATGTGTCAAGTTTCAAGGTACCAGTTTATCCAGATTAAAAAAAGAAAAAAGAAAAAAGAAAAAAAAAAAAAAAACACTTTTAATGGGGTATTGAAATACAGTTTTGAAAATGTTTTTGTTCCTAGATGTCTAATAGAAACTGCCCTACCTTTCTCTGAATCACTGGTACTAGACTGATATATTACTGTCGTGTAGGAGCAGTGATATACTTAAATCCTTCACGGTAGATAAAAGGCGTTTGTTGGCTTTTTTTGCCCAATAATGGGTGAAAAAATACAGGGTACAAGGAAAATTATTAGAAAGGATTCTCCTGGAACTCAGTTTGCAAAGTTCCATCAAACTAGAGAAAGAGCTATTTAACACCCAGTTAGTTAGGGATAACTGGATTCATCTTAGTGATGCTGTTACCCAAGGGATGCCATTCTAAATGAAAATGAAATCTGGTCCCAGAAATGGGTGACATTTGCATCCAGTTGTGAATAGGCAGTTCTCATTGAAACCAATGGACCCTGAAGAAGATAGAGCAGCCTAAATGTTCTCCTTATAACAGAAATACAAAGGGACCGTAACTCCTATAATTCATAAATCCTTCACAAGTTCCTCTTGGGGAATGTGGTTCCATAGAAGGTAATGAGGGGATATATCTTAAAGTTATAATCTAATTTTCAACTTCCAGTCAGCCCAATTTCCAGACCTAATGAGATGCTGAAAGTCTGAAAATCTGTTGAGGATTAGGGAGTGATATGGAATTACTCAATCTGACTGTTCTAACCCTAAACATAATATCTAATTTGATTTTTGCTTTAAAATTCTTACAAGGTTTAAGTTAAATCATATTAAAAAATTGTTAAAAGGTATTACCATAATAAAAGTAGAGCTCTGAAATTTCACTAGAATATATATTCCGAACCTCTCAGCTCCAAATGCTATAATATATCATGAATCAAACTGTAAAATTGTTAGGTAAAAAATTCGTTGTTGACTGCAGTAGAAATTTTCCCTGGATAACAGCACAAGATTGCATGATTCACCCTCCTCTTCTAACCAGGAAAAAAAGTAATAATAAAGAGTTGTTTAGCTATGTAGTTGTCTACTTTTGAGGAATGTTTACCTTTCTTCAGTTCTATACAAAAATAGGCACATCAGTCCATTTATATTGGGGCATATCAGAGAAGTGGAATAATGTAAACACAGGCTTATTAATATTTAATTTAGAACTAAGAAGCAAGTAAGGTTTATTCTCAACATATTGACTATGAATGGGAGTGCTTTCCTTCTTTTGTTCACTTCAGCACTAGGTGGAATCAGCAAGTGAAAGTCATGTAATATAGAAAGCCCTTTGTCCGCTAGGATTCTAGCACTCAGGTACATCTAATACAGATTCAAAAGATGCTAATAAAGTCAAAAATTTCCCACTGGGGGAGTAATGGAATGCTTTTAAAACTTACTTTCAGTTAATGACTAAGGCATTTTTGCTAACAGCAATTTGGTTTCATATCCCAGGTAGGGGAAAATGCATTAAATGGTAAATTAAAATGTCCTTTCTGCTACCTGCTAAAGCCAGCTGCAGCAGACAAGTGAAATGGTATTTACTTGATGGTGTTGGCTTTTGGGGAGGATAGTAGGAAGAGAAAAATCCTGCTTGGAAGAGGGCTCTTTAAACATGAATATGAATCAATATAAAATGTAGGAGCCAGGCTGATGTAGTACGCTGTACAATCTGTTCACTGCATTTGGGCTGCTAATTAAAAAGTGATATAGACAGTACTGTACGAATGCACCATAACCTGTTGAAGGTCTGTCAGACTTTATCTTCACTTTCACATATTTGAATATTGTTTAATAAGAGGTCTTAACTGAAAGCAGAATATATCTATAAAACCGGAGAACAGATATATTAGCTTAAAATTCTCACTGCATTATATGTATATGTGTGTTCATGACTTCCAGCTCCCTTGAGCATTTCTAAGACAGCTATCCTAATTCATAAGCACAATATGTAAATCTCCCCCCCACTTCAGGGAATTGAGCTGGCCTGGATAGTTGGAAATTCAACACCTAAACAAAAATACAAACCTAGCAATGAATTGCACATCTACAAGGAAAGAACATCTTTTGTTGCCAACAAATGCTACATTTTTATGAGGCACATTTTAAGAATAAAAAAAATGAAAAATATATATTTCTTTACACAATGTGCTCCATGTGTATCCTATAACTCATGGTATGTTTTTTCTTCATGTTGTTCTTTATCTTACCTGGCAGTTCTTCCTTCTACATCTCATAAAGCCAACTTCCCCTTTTCTTACTTAATTGCATCCCCGTTCTGCACAGTAGTAGGATTAATGGAACATTTCTTACATTAACTGGATTACATTACATTAGCTGACACTGTTAAATATGAAACCTGTTTTAATAATACTTGTGATTAGCAAACCTCAGAAAGTTTGGAGGTTAACGCTAGAAGCTTATCTAAATTTCTAAATCCCAAGAGAGAGAGGAAAAAAAAAAAAAAAAAAAAAAAAAAAAAAAAAAAAAGAAAA
>NC_048926.1:78965977-78977349 GCF_011077185.1 Oxyura jamaicensis | reverse complement strand
TCCCTTCCCTTCCCTTCATGTAGAGTATTTCTGGTCCACAGAAGACGACAATAGCTTTTAAATACCTTTTCTGAGTTTTTGGACTCCTAGTTACTGTGGTCTGTTCTAATAGGTCCAAACCCTCCACTATTTGTGTATTTGTCTTACAGGATGCAAAGTCACATGCACTCTCAAGCCTTTTACTGATCTCAGGTCATGGTCCCTACTATGACCAAGAAGAGAAAGATAAAGCTTTATTTCAGTTAGAGAGTGCCCAGCATAAGGACTGGAAAATGGACGTTTTCCTCTAAAGAATAACCCAGTATCTCTCACAGATGATAAGTGTTTGATTCTGGACTCTGTTGACTCTCCAGTGGACAGGCTGTCCACACTCCTGAGGAACTGACAGAGGTGTGAGAAAGCCATAAAAATTATTCAGAATCTGTCCAACAATTAGAAGCAGACTTCTCTGTCTTTGCAGAGACTGCTTTGAGAACAAAGAGTTTCATTAAATAGTAGATATTATCAGAGGGATTACTCCTAGACAGTGTAGCTGGAAAGATTTTGCTAAATTATGTTATATTAAGGAAATTTCCTTGTGGAAATGAAATGTTTCAAAGTGTTTGTGTTGTATTAGGTTTGTGTGGCAGGGTTTTGATAGCAGAGGGGTTGCAGGGGTGGCCTCTGTGAGCAGAGCCCAGCAGCTGCCCCATGTCAGAGAGGAGCCAGCTCCAGCTGCTCCAAAAGGGACCTGCTGCTGGACAGAGGCGGGCTGTGAGCAAAGCTGGTTGGGCCTCTGGTGAGCAGACTGAAGAAAGGGAAAAACAGGAATCTACTATGCTACAGCAGCTGGGAGAGTGAGGAGTGAGCACCAGCCCTGCAGCCCCCAGGTGAGTGCAGCAGGAGGGCAGGAGGTGCTCCAGGCAGGCAGCAGCAGTTCCCCTGCGGCCTGTGGAGAGGCCCCTGGTGGAGCAGGTGGATGTGGCCTGGAGGAGGCTGTGGCCCATGGAGAGCCCCCACAGGAGCAGGCCCCGGGCCGGAGCTGCAGCCCGTGGAGAGGAGCCCACGCAGGAGCAGGGGGTCTGGGGGGAGCTGCCGCCCGTGGGGGACCCGTGCTGGAGCAGTTTGCTCCTGGGGGATGGATGGACCCCGTGGTATGGAGCCGTGTGGGAGCAGTTCCTGAAGAGCTGCTGCCTGTGGGCAGCCCCCGCAGGCTCAGTTCGGGAAGGACGGCATCCCGTGGGAGGGACCCCACGGGGAGCAGGGGCAGAGAGGGACCGTGAGGGAGCAGCGGAGATGAAGCGCAGACAAAGCATCAGGGACTGACCGCAGCCCCCAGTCCCCGTTCTCCTGTGCTGCACACGGGAGGAGGTAGAGAAGGGTGGTTGGAGAGAAAGTGGTTTGAGTTTGCTTTTCAAACTCACTACTCTAGCTTATTAGCAATAGGTAATGAATTTCTCTAATCTCCCTATGGCGTGGCTGTTTTGACTGTCAGGATAGTTGTTGAGAGATCTCCCTGTCCTTATCTCAACCCTTAAGCCCCTTCCATGGTATGTTCTCCCCCTTTTACTTTGAAGAGGGGGAGTGAGAGGGTGGTTGTGGTGGAGCTGCCCAGCTGGGTAAAACCACCTCAGTGGTGTTCCCTGTGCCTGCAGCAGTACTACCTGGCCTCTCTGTAGCCCCTCGCCACTGAACTGTGCAGAGATTTGTCCAAATCAAAACTGAATGGAGCAGGAGTTGTTTCTGCCATGAGGGTGTCCACGAGCTCTTCCAAAGGGAACTGTTTCGGAGAGCACTCGCGCTTTTCAAGAATCCTTGTGTTAGGAGCATTTAATACAATCAGTTTTGTTTAAGCTCACTCATCAACTGAAAGCAAAAGATTTCAGAAACCACTCTACAAAATTTATTTCAGCAAATACCTATTAGAAAATGTGAAGCTTTAAGTACTGTAGTCTCTTGGAACTGTCTGTAATGTTGTCAACATAAAAAGATTCACTGGACTGAGTTAAAGACGTTTTCTAGAAGCTTTGTTTAGTTTAAGAAATATGATCCTAATATTAGTTAATTCAGTTATATCTTTCTCTTTCAATGTAGTGTAAACAGTGCACAAGTATTAATCACAATCCATTTTTTTTTAATTCTTCTTTTACAAATATATTTCTGCAAAGTCATGACCATCTCTCTTTTCTTTGCCTTTGTACTTCATAAAAATGTTCTAAGAATTAGCTAATAACTGTAAAACATTTTTAATATGAAGCAAACTGTATAAATACTGTGCTTTTACACTTCTCTCTATATTGGCACAGCAACAGACAAGAAGCACATCTTTGAAGAGAAAACAAGATGGAAGAATTAAAAAAAAAAATCTAGACCACTGACAATTTAAAGCTGTGCTACAGTATGCAAATATTTATACAAGTGTAAGTAAAATCATTACAGCCTATATAATTAAACTATATATATAACTTTAACAATACTATTCTTACGGATGGAATAGGGAATTCAAATCCTGCCCCATCTCAGGCTGAACAGACAGCAATGAACTACATTTCAAAGAATCACATATCAATAGAACAGTCCAGGTTGGAAGGTACCTCAGAGTTAAAGACTGGATGCCAAAGCAGGATGCCAAAGTACTTTTAAGATCCCTTACACTAGCTGTCCACAGAGCAGAGGAAAGTGACTATCTCTTAAAAAGGAAGTGAAAGAAAGCTTAATTCCGGAAAGGCCATTTGTCTTTAGTAGCTGACTTAAAAGGATCTTCCACAGGAAAAACAAACAAACAAAAAAAGAACATAAAGCAGAGTTAATGACATAGTATCATTACAGTGTACTGCAGAAGCAGATCTAGGGACATTTGTATCATCAATATGAACATCAATAATTCAGACAATTATCAAAGTTTGAAACTCGGAATCTAAATAGAGGGATGCTTTGAAAGACATGTCTACCACATACCATTTACATACTGCATGTTGGGGTAATTTGACAGCTCAGGCAACGAACTGCTAGGTGCTAGGACTGGAGTAATAAGAGGAATCAGATTTGAATCAAGAAGTGAAGAGCCCTGTAGCCAAGAGGAAAGGCGATTGGAGACCAAACATTTGGTATACAGTGGCCTGTTTATTTGCCATATAGCTACATCAAAGCTGACAACAGTTCTAGTGTGGTAATACCATGAATTACGTGACCTTGAGGACTGACTTTTTCTTGTTTTCAGGCAATATTTGCTGAGTAAGATTGACATGTAGATAGGGAATCTTTTACTTATGTTTTTCTTCCTACCTGGTCTGTGATTAAAGAACCCTACTGTCTAGGCCTCTTTGTCTGACACTTTTCACAGCTGCTGTCTTTATTTACTTACAAAGAGTTGTATAAGAATAGACTCTCTAAGACTCACAAAATAGACCTCATCTGCTCTATGCTACAGTCTTCTCAGAACTGAGGTTAGGGTAACTACAAAATGCTATTACTGCAAAGTATGGCAATAATCAAAGGCTTATAATTTTGTGACTGAATAGAAATACAACAGAATGCTCCCATTTGAAAGTGAAAATGTAGATTATTACCATCTCATGCTGCCATAATTATTACCACTGGCTGCAAAAGTTATCTGCAATAATAAAACTACACAGGAAACAGCACAGCCTGAGCTTCCTTACTTGTTCAGGATGAGATAGAAGAGGTGTTGCTAGTGTATTCCTGGTGTGAAACTATTTTTTTTTTCCTTCTAATTGTAGCCCATTGCTGCTAACAAGTACCATACACAGGAGTAGGAACTATTGTGTCCGACCTTTTCCGCACTCAGTCAAAAAGCAGCGTATTTGAAACAATTGGTTTCTGCCCGTTTGCAGCTGACAGTATCTCATGTGTTTGTGAGATAACTGATTTTTCTAAATCTGTTGAACACCAAGGAATAATGTTGAAAGTTTTTATTCCTCACATCTGAAAAGAAAGACAGAAAACTAACATTATTACTTAACATAATGCAGTGGAAATATTGTGGTTATTTCCCACTAATACTGTTTGATTTTATTTTGGGTCAGTTGCACAGTATTTGGTAATCATACTCAGAAGCTCTGAAAATTATACATTCTGGTTTATGAAATAGAATCATTTTACCCTATAATTACAATGGTGTCTGTGAGTTTTCATGCATATCTGTAGATTTTGTTTTAGCACCAGAAAAAATGTACCAAGGTGACCTTCTTTTTATCAGAAAATCAAAGATTTTTACACAATAACACCTGCATGAAGCTCATGAGTGTTCTGTCATGGTAATGCCAGGATCCCTACATAATCTACATAATTTAGTATTTCTTTTTTTAATTGAAAGGTCAACAGACAACATGGAATTCAGGAATATTTACTTGATATTCATACTCTGAAATCCTCTATCAAAACTTTATTAAAATAGTGTATAGAGAGGTTGCTAGTGCATTATTATGTAAACTTCATAATCTAATCTAAATGTCAAACTCCAACATGAATTCCTTGTCTTGTTTTTTTCATCTTTTCATATTTCATGAAGTAGGCATTAAAAAACCCCACTTAGTCCTATGGGGAGAAGAGTTTTATAGTGAAATGTTTTGTTTTGGTAGGGTTTTCTTTTTGCTTTCCCTGATTTCTTATGTAATTAAAGCCCTTTAATTGCTTCGTGTATATTAAAAAAAAAAAAAAAGACACCTTAAAGAGTAGAAGTCAGTGATCCTCTGTGGAAGTTTATTCTATAATCCTAGATGTAGTCATGACAGAATTCTTATTCTTGCCTTTACCATTTCCCCCCCAAAAAATCAGCAGTGGCAGAATCAATAATTTTGAATGCAATAATATTGAATGCATTGCTCACAGAGACTCAGCATGAACATGACTTGGTAAAATATGTGTGATGAGGAGATGCTGGGCATCATTTGGTATAATCCATATGATTGACGATGAATGTCTCCACAGTTGACCATGGCGACAAGACTGCTGAAAAGAACAGCATGGTAGACAGCTGTATTCATAAATACTTGGAGTCAAGAATGTATTTAATGTGCAGATCACATTGAGAAATTAGTGATCCCTCTGACCTGCAGTCAAAGGAAATTGAACCCTTGCTGTAGCTGTCCACGACAGGTTGACCATGAGCCAGCTGTGTCCTGGTGGCCAAAAGGGCTAATGGGATCCTGGTGTGCATTAAAAGGAGTGTGGCCAGCAGGTCAAGGGAGGTGATTCTCCCCTTCTACGCTGCCCTGGTCAGGCCTCACCTGGAGTACTGTGTCCAGTTCTGGGCTCCCCGGTACAAAAAAGACAGGGATCTCCTGGAAAGAGTCCAGTGGAGGGCCACAAAGATGATACGGGGCCTGGAGCATCTTCTCTACAAGGAAAGGCGGAGAGACCTGAGTCTGTTCAGCCTGGAGAAGAGAAGACTGAGGGGGAATCTTATCAATGTCTATAAATGTCTGAGGGGTGGGACACAGAAGGATGTAGGTAACCTCTTTCAGTGGTTTGTGGGGACAGGACAAGGGGCAATGGCCACAAAATAGAACACAGGAAGTTCTGTACCGACATGTGAAAGAACTTCTTCACGGTGAGGGTGACGGAGCACTGGAACAGGCTGCCCAGGGAGGTTGCGGAGTCTCCTTCTCTGGAGATATTCAAGGCCCGTCTGGATGCCTACCTGGGCAGCCTGCTCTGAGGAACCTGCTTTGCAGGGGGCTTGGACCCAATGATCTTTTGAGGTCCCTTCCAACCCCTACAGTTCTGTGATTCTGTGATTCTTCTCTTTTTGTTATTAGTATAGTGTAGGTGAATAGTGTGTCAGAAGTGAACCATGACATAGTGTGCTCAAGATAGTTCTTGTCAATGTTTATATATGCATGTATGTTCTTGTGTGTTCTTACTTACTTGATCTTACTTGATTTTGCAATTGCCAAAAGGTTTTTTTCCTTTAACACCATTTAGTTATTTAAAAGTTTTATGTTCAAGGATGGATGAAAAAAAACTTTTTTTTTTTTTTTCCTTCACTTTTCTGGCATCTCCCTTTTCTCTGTGACTTCAAAAACAACTGTCAGAGTTCAGATAACTAATATCAGATTTTCTTGGTCCTTTGAAATTCATTTAATTCAAATTCACAAATTTGTAGAAAATACTTTTCCTCTATCTTCCAATATCTTTCCTCTCCCTCTTTCTCTCTCTCTCCACATTAGCAGTTTCTCCATAAATGTGAATGTGCCTATTCTGGAAATCTTTCGTCAGATCTACTGTCTATATAACAGGTTATGCTGGCACTGAAAGGACTGAAGAGAAGAATTTGGTACTGGCCCTGTTTCATTTTTATCCTTTGTACCTTAACTTCACAGATGAAGAGCTGTGAGTGTAATATTATTTATTTTGTGTCTTGAACTGATGTTTGCTATTCCACAGAACTTATGGCTATTTTTCAACAGTTTATTACACTGATTTTATATATTTTATGCTTATGGGCTAGTTATTAGCTGCATTCCTAAATGTTAACATTAAAATGTGATTTCAAAACAAACTAAAAAAAAAAAAAAAAGAATAAATGATGAGAATTAATAAAAAAAACTCGGTTTTAAAGCGATAAATATAGAAATCCTCTGACATAAACACTATTGTTTTGCTGTTGGGTGATATGCATATGGACTGATGATGTATTTTTTAGCAGGCCAACAGCTGGACATTGTGAAGAGTGACAATTCTGCTTGTCTATAAAGAGATCTCCTAGGAAAGGACAGACCACAGCCTTATCATCATAAGCAGCCCTTGAGCATGGATCTGATGTACTTTGTTCCTGCTGGGATGCAGGATGGATGAGTAGTTAGGAAGACACAATCAAGTGTGTGTGTTTTTTATTTTCAGGAACACCTAATTAAACAGGGCTTGATTTCAGAAGAACTTGCTGTTCCTCGCATATCCCAGTCACTGCCCTTGAAAGTATGCAAAGCGGTTGTCTAATTCAAGCCAGACCCACAAAGGTAACACAATGAATTATACCCATCTCTGTCTCTTGGCCACAGTTCAAACAAAGAGAATTTGGTGATTCCACCTCAAGAGGGGTGATAGTAAGGGCTGGGACTTCAGTGAAATACCCATGAGGAGATCACCCAGTGGAAGTTCATCAGAGGAATGGTTAACTGGGGAGAAGTAAGGTGTTGCTGTGCCACTTCTCCCTGAAGGAAGAGCTGCAGCTGTGGGCTGGATGGTGAGTCCAGTAGATGTCTGCACAGGGTTGATCCTTTGCTGTTTTTCTATCCCCACCACTTATCTCCTGGAGCAGATAGTCCTAAGTAGTTTGCCAAGGGGTGGTTGTAAGAAAAAGCCTTTCCTGATATCCCACATGTCCAATAACACCATTCCACAGATTGCTTTTATCTCTCATTCAGCACACTTTGTTTGTTACAATCTCAGCAATTTGTGTATTACCCAGTCCCTTTGGAGGAGCTTGTAAAATATTTATGAATATCAAGAAGAAATTAGAAGATGTATTTTACAAGTACCACGATATGATTTGTGCAGTGAAAACTTTTTTTTTTCCTTTTTTTTTTTTTTTTTTTTCATTATAATAGTGCAAAATATTGAGCTTTAAGTAAAACCAGCAGTGGGGAAATTTTCATTTATGCTGTCAGTACCTACACAGAAAATTGTTGTGTATGCCTCAGAGACTTTAATTTTATCCAAGCCACAAAATCTTACTGAAATATATTTTTTTAGATATTCCTTTATTTTTTTGAATGAGGTTGATTGTTTACCAGGAGAAAAGCACCAGACTGGAAATGTGGCTGGAAGCAGAAGCAACTGAATTCACCTCCATGTAAACGTTCTGTGACACAGCCAGGAGCAAGGCAAGTCTCTTTAAGTTACTCTGTCAAATTACTCTATTATAGAAGGATAATGTTTTGGGGTCAGTTGCATATGAAACTGCAGTATGCAGTATGCAGCTTCATTTATACTTTTCAGATTGAAGGACCAAGGGCCAGTCAATAGCACTGAAGCCAATGGTCAAGGACAAATCCATATCCGTACTGTTAAGCTCTATGAGCAATCAGACCAGGAAGAGTGCTTAGAATCTGCTTTCTGGAAATCATCTTTGCGCCATGCTAACTCCCCAACTGTACCTGGCTATTTTGGGAGAGGGGAGAGCAAAAAAAGACAAGAGACTGCTTTTGCAGTTTGGCAGTTTAGATGCTTGAGATTCAGTGACCAGGAGCCCTTCCTGATCTGTTTTGTGGATATGAGCATGCTCTACAAGGTTTGTGAGTGGAAGCCATGTAATGCAGCAGAAGTGGAAGCTGGGATTTATGTCCTTCTGTGAAGGATGAGTTTGTTGTAAATTGTTCTCTCTCTTCCTAGTGCAATCAATGTTTCAGGTCTGTCCATGAAAAATGTAATAAAAATCTTTTTATGAACTATGACTACAAAATGAATTAAAGCGTTGCCTTAACAACATCTATCATTCTAAAATAGAGGATATTTTTTGAATAATGCTTGTTATATTTTATTTGTATTTTAATTTTGAGACTTTTTGCTTAGCAGAATGAAATGATTGAATCTTGATTGAATCTTGCTATAGTTTTTCAAGGATGTGTAGATGTTACAGAGAAAAAAATATTATAACAGAATATGATTTATACCTAAATACATACTTTTTCATAATAGATGTTCAGGTAAGTTGGGACAAAACCCCAAAACAACACATCTGCAAGTATACTCTAAATACAGTATCAGGTCAGGATGATTCTAATAGATAAAAAATACTAAATGGAAAATATGATTGCATGTCCCCTGTGGACGTTAAGGAGATCCAGGCTTTTTAATGCTAGACTAAACCACCAAATTTTGTTTAACTTATAGCCCAGAACAGAAAATGTTCGTGTGCAACTCCACAAAACTAACAAATATTTTTTCACAATTGTGTTTGCCAATGTAAACTCAGCACATGCAGATGAAACAGGAAATACTTTTTTTTTTTTTTAATTATTTTAATAGAAATTTTATTCCATTGCCTCTCTGTCGAAAACACATGTTTCTGCTACAGATTTCTGCTCTGTGTAATGTCTCATTCTGCCAAAGTGCTTGCAAATTTATATGCACCTGTGTTTTTCAGTACTTTATTATGACTATCTTTTTACTTAAGTATTTGGTTGTTCTATGTACCTGAGCCAGAAAAAAAACAAGTCCAAATATATCCAAATAAGTACTTGGCGTACTTGGAACACAGGTTGGATTGACCTGACCTCTGAAATGGATGTAGAAAGCTGTTCCCATCAGTACCAAGGGGAGTCTTAATGGATTTAGAAATTGATATCATATGACATGCGTATGTATGACACCAAAACTCTGAATATAGCAGTTCATCTCCAGCAAAGAAGACTAATAACATCAAAAGATTAGCAAATCCATCTCTGATCCTCAATTAAATTGCTTCCCTCTGCCAATCACTGTTGAATGCATGGAGATGCTGTAATGACTGCAGGTCCACCTACTCACATTTGCAGTCCGTGGTGCAGCATGCACGCGGTGTCTTCAGGCAGGAGGCTTCCCATGGCCCCACTCAGCTGACCTATCCCATTGCACAGATCCTATCCACAGGGGACTGATACTCGTTCATTGAGATTAAGTGGTACCTGATACCTTGGTTCTGGAAAATACTTGCTGCCTAGTATGAATGTAATCAGGTTAATTACTAGTGTTATATATTCACAGTGTATCCAGGAAATCAGGTGTGCTGAAACCACGTGGAAAGGACAGTCCTTGCTGCGGTGAGATTAAGGACACAAAGGCTCAATGGCCAGACTAAGCACTGTGCCTCTGAATCAGTAAGGTAGTTGTTGCGATTAAAACATACTCAACTTTGCTCTGAGGCTATCACTGGGAAATTTGTCAGAGTTTAGCCACTGTACATCCTATCAACAACCGTTGTTCTGTGGTCACTCCACCTGTATGTGCCAGCTGCCCGACCCGCAATCACTTCACTCCAGGCTGGCTGTCTTGTGCCTAACGGAGCTGTCATATTGAAAACAGTGGACCTGATACTAACATGTGGTGACAGAGAGAATGAATTTACATGAAACAAAGTTTCATTGGTTTTGTTACCCATGAACAAGTTATTTCAATAATGTTCAACATTATCCTCTAGAGAAATATCTTTTGCTGTAATATTATCCCTATTCCATCTCTTCAAGACATTTTTGTTTAATGTTTATATACAGTAAATAAATATATATTTTTTCAAGCTGAGACAGACCTTGAAACATAATGTATCTTTTTATAGCATTATACACCCACTCAGAAGAAAACAATTCACGAACATGGAGTTTAAAATACATCATAAAATTCACGCTTCTTGCTGTACCATTTTAACTCAACACATCCCCTGCATTAATAACTGTAACACATGGAAGTAGAACTAAAGATTTTAAGATTACACAGTCCAAAAATGTGTGTAGTCAACCCTGAGATATCAGAGATTAGACAAAATCCGTAACAGGTTGAGGAAACTGAATTTGTTAGCCATTTAGTGATAGGTAGATATTCATCAATTTTCAAAAAATCTAGGTAGTATCTACAGATCCTGGTCATTGTGTCAGTACCATAGCGAAGTTTTTTACCTCTTGCTAAAAGACAGAACAGGACACTAGTTCCCTCACTGAAGAGTTGGCTGTCTTTCTGCTATACCTTTATGAATCTATTCTGAAGCCACAAGTGTCTAACCTGAAAGTCTCTCCTTGTTTGCCTTCAACTCCAGCTTGGTTACAGAAGTCCTTTGCAGTGGACGTTGCCCTTGTCCTGTACCTGCCCTAAGCAATACCTCCACCAAAATGCTTGTGGGCTGAAGCATTAATTATGGGGTGCTGATCCTAAGGTGTTTCCCGAACAGCTGTCTTGATCAGAGATACACCAGTACAGATTGTTAAAGACTTTTCACTTCTGATTTTAAGAAGGGATACTTGTTTCAGTAGATGGCTGTTTGTAGCTGGTTTTATCTATCAGACAATTTGAGCAGGACTTAATTTTTCCAAACACTAAAAACTGTGACAGAATATTTTTTACTTCTGCAAACACATAAGAATGCTGAGAACAAATTCCTTCCCCATATACTATAACAAATTTACCCAATCAGAAGAAGAAACAGTTTCCAATGCTTGTCAAGCTGTCTCTGTACCGGTCCCAGTACAGAAAATACTGGCTTGTATGAGGGAGACTTGGACCCTTAATGAGCTGCTTAGCCCTGATGGAGACGGCGAGGTAAGAAAAGTTTTCTGAAGGCTCAGTTCTCCATAAGCACATAACAATGAAGGAGCAGCCATAATCTATGACTATAATGATGAATTCATACATTCTAGGATTATTATTGGGTCATAAAATGTAAACCGCGTCCTGCTTTTTTT
>NC_048926.1:78941798-78955977 GCF_011077185.1 Oxyura jamaicensis | reverse complement strand
TCTTTCTTTCTTTCTTTCTTTCTTTCTTTCTTTCTTTCTTTCTTTCCCTCTTTCTTTCCCTCTTTCTTTCCCTCTTTCCCTCTTTCCCTCTTTCCCTCTTTCCCTCTTTCCCTCTTTCCTTCTTTCTTTCTTTCCTTCTTTCCTTCTTTCCCTCTTTCCTTCTTTCTTTCCTTCTTTCCTTCTTTCCTTCTTTTCTTTCTTTCTTTTCATTCTTTTTCATGATCCAGCAATCTGTACTCTGAGGATGAAAGCCAAACACCAAGCTTCAGCATGAGAGATACACTGATTTAAAGACTTTCTTTGACTCTGTGGCTGATACTGGAAACAAAAGCATTTGGCACCAATCCTTCCCTCTAAGGCTGAACATGACTAATAGTTCACATTTGTTTTCTTTATCTACAAACAATTTGTGACTGTTTCACTCAATATGTGCTTAAACATGATTACAAATTACAGTATAGATGTTCTTAGATGTATTTATATTTTTATTCATTTTCTCACCCCTCCTTTTTTTTTTTTTTTTTTTTCTTTTTCTTTTGCCTGTATTATGAATGCCACTTGAGTTTTGAGAAGAAAACAAAAATCCTGCCAAACCTCCAGGTAATCTCTAACATTCACATCATATGCAGTCACACTAATCATAAATATCACGTTGCTAACAGCTACAGATCTGTTACCAGATACATGTACAACTAAAAACAACAACAACAAAAAAAAAACACAAAACAACAACAAAAACAATAACAACTAAATTTTGAATGTAAAGAGAATATATTCTATCATATATCTGTGCAGTGAGGTCATTAATTGGAATTCCTTCCCAGGACAGATTTTAGAATGTTTTAAATAATATTCTTCCCTCTTGTGTATTTGGATCAGAATATACATGTTTTTACTGAAAGAGTTCAGCGAAGAGATAATTAACCTTTAAGTAGATATGACTCATGACTGTTTAAGAAGCGGTCATCCTTTCTAGGCACAGATATAAACATACTTTTGAAAAGATACTGAGAACATTTTGTTTGTCTGCACAAGTATGACTATGACTGTACTTTTAAAGAGAGGTTCGAATTCATAGGCACAGGCCTGGTCATGGAACGAAAGGAACAGACTAGGTGGGAGCATATGGGGTTTCAAAATATCTGGTGAAGGACAAATGGCAGCATCCATCTCATCCTTTGTATCACCTGCATTTGGATTTAGAGGGACACAGGATATCGGAGAGGAATGATGCCTTGTAAAGGGGTCTACTTCCTTGAATGTCCAGCCACAGACTGTGTCTTTCTTCTGGGACATGTTTAATGTCATAGACCACAAGGAAGAGCAAGAATAATATGTTAAAAAAGAAACAGGCTACGCACCATGTAGGGAAAACTGGTAACACGTATGAGCGCTATAGAATTAAATGGTGTGTCATTTGCAAAAGGTCAGAGGTAAAGGAAACAAAGGCTACATGTCCAACAAGCATGCATACTGCCCTGGTCACAAAAAAAAAAAAAAAAAAAAAAAAAAAGTGGGGAATTTTTTTTCTTAAGTTTGTTTATTAAATATTTGTCTTTTAAAAAATGAAGAGAAGAGAGGGAGTGTTTCTGAAAAGAGGATTGAGTTTCTAACAAGTTCAAACATGACTGCTGGGACTACATTGATGGGCTTTCTGGGTGTTGGTGTAACCTTAGACTCATTCACACTTAACCTGCCACTCTGGTCCAGAATATTAAAAATTTATCTAAATAAAGTTCATTAGGTTAAACATCTAAACACTCAAATATTCAAATAAGCCCAATATTGGCACTGAATGCTTTGAATTGCAAAAGTTTCCATCCATTTCTGACAAGAAATCAGAGCATTTCATCCAGGTAACTAATTATATGCAAGGGATTTATCATATTTATTTTAATGATTTATTCAGTTTAGAGGCATCTTCCAGGCATAAGGTGACTCACAAAAATCGTATCAAGCATAGAGTTGAAATAACCTGAACACAGTAACATACAGTTCTTGTGCACTATGGCCAAATGAAGGTCAGATTGTGCTCTCTGTTAAATCTGACCTTGGATAACATCTATAAATATGAAATATCTATTTCTGAATCAGTATTCTTTAGTTTCTTTCTTTCTTTTTTTTTTTTCTGTTGTGCTACTGTTGGAAAAAAAAAATCATTTGTTTAGATATATTCTAGGGCTTTGCTTAACTGAAATTGAAATTGTTGCCTAAAATTTATTTATTTATTTATTTATTTATTTATTTATTTATTTCAACTATAATTTCTTTCTCCTGCATGGAATAAATATCAGCCAAGTTTGCAGAAATACCAAGATTGTGTTGTACCCAATAAAAGAGCACAGGGTATTTTGTGTCGGAGTGGGATGCATTTAGTGTGGAAAGAAAGCCGGAGAAGAAATGTGTTGTCCATGTACTTCCATCCAGATAGCTCCGTGGAAGTAGACATTTTAGAGACAGGGAGACCGCTGAGATAATTGAAATTACCAGTTTTACTTCTGTCGGAGGCATCAGTCTGAGATGAGGGCCCTGAATCAGAAAAGGGGCATATTTGTTATTTACAGACCTGAGCACTGAACCTTCATACCCTTTTGGTGCATAATGTATTGAAGTAAATCCCAGCTCCTACAGTAATGGTAGAAGTGGGGAAGCAAATTGCAGTCTTGAATGAAGTGAGAAGGGCTTCCAAAAAAGTTTCACATGAGGTCACAACTTCAATCAATGTGGTCCTCACTTGGATAAAAGATCCTGTGGCTTACTCTTATACCTACATAACTCAAGGGTACTTGGCTGAGATAAATCAGAAAATGGACACCATCTTCTAATAAATCTTCTATTTATTGAAAAAAGGTTGTTTTATTTTAGAATAACCAGTATTTGTCAAAAAGCTATGCCCTTCCTTCTTCTCTGTTAAGGAAATTAAAAGGTTCATTATTATCCCCAATATTGCAGAGTGTTAAAATGTTTAATTCTGAGAAAATTTGAGTAATTAGTTAATGCACTTGATGCTAATTTTGCTCACTATCTTCAAATATCATCATCTCCACAATACACTCCATTTAAAATGTTAAATTAACTTCACACATGCTCTTTTAACTTATCAGTCATGCCATTTTAAAAACTCCAATTACAGTAGTCAGTCCGTGTGGAGAAGAACTTTGGAGCCCACCCCACGAAATCCAAAGTTTAATTCAGAGGTATTCCAAGATGTGCTTTGCAATGGGAATACTGCACATAGTGTGTGTGATGTGGCAAACCAGAATACCTGATTTTTATGTACTCCAGCTGGTCCTCCCTTTTTTAACAAAGTACCTCTTTTTATTTTTTTATTTTTTTCCTGTTCCCCCCCCCTTTTTTTTGTTTTTTTTTTTTTTTCCCCTCTTTTTCATTACTTGGATATCTCCATTTAGCTGGGGCAAATCTTTGAAGTTCAAAGTCTGTCACTTCCTATGTGCCAGACGTGTGATGGGTGGGAGAAGAGGGGGTTTTAACTTCAAAGACCAGTCCAGGGAAAGACTGGCTGGGGTAGAAAAACAGAAATCCAGGAGAAAACAGCTCATTCTTCCCAAGGGAGAGAGGAAACATTTCCAAGGGAGCACTCTCTTTCAGTTCTTTTCAATCTGTGGGAAGAAAAATGATATGCAAAGACATATCAGTGAGAACAAAAGTTCAGACAACAACTTTCAGTAAGTGATACCACTTAAGCTCTATTTTTTTGTACAGCCCTACTAAATGTTTCCAATTCTGTGGCTCTTATGCATATACAACTCCCCATAAAACAAAAGGAGTTGGGAAATTATTTGGAAAAAAAAAATACAAAAAAAACAAACAACAACAACAACAAAAATCTAGTGTTATTTGAGAAATTAATTGGAAATCAGGACATCCTGTATTAATCTTATCTGAAGAACATAGTCTTAAAAGTATTATCTGAAATGTGATGCTTACAGAGCAAGAAATAAATCACGAGTTGGTATGAACCCACAAACAGAACCAGTTAGGCCCCATTTCTGCAGATACACTTATTCCTGATTTTTGTCTCTCCTCATAAGCAAATTGATCCAGCTGTGCTAGATTGTAAAATGATTTGAGATTGCCAAACTCATTTTGTGTATTTGATCCACATGCCAAGACGTGAGAAGTTAGTGAACATTCTCTTCCCCTAAATTTCCATTCATCTTTCCTCAAAACATTGTAACCAAGAAGCTTGTAATGAGCTCCTAAAACCTGAGCCATACTGGTATTTACCTCTATCTACCCAACAGGAGAAGTGTGGTTTATGTCTGTGGAGAGAAGAATCTGACAACACTGAAAAAGTATTAATGTGTCTTCCCCACATTTTTGAAGATAATTTCATACAACTTTGTTTTTATGTGAGTGCTGCATCAAGCACACTGGTTTGCACAAACTGAATTTTATTTGCAAGAAAATTCAGGTCTAGATTCTCTTCTTCCAAAGTTTCATAAAAACTCACTACCCAGTGCTATTTATTACTCCTGGTTTAAACTCAGTGAATATTATTATTTTTTTTGTTTGTTTGTTAGTTGTTTTTTTTTTAATCTACCATTTAGAAATGAGGACCCAAGTAAATGACTAATTTGATATTGTTTATTGGGTAGTGTGGCATCTCATCTGTAGTTTGCAATCTTGTGTCCCCTGTTCAGCATCCATGCGCTTATCCTACAGTCATGCTTTGTCTTATGTTTGTTTAGCTCATTGGAACCACAGCTGGTAGGTCAGTTAGACATGATTTGACCCATAGTCACTACTGCACTTGTAACCATACAAATATACTAAAACTGCTAAAAATATTTCATTACTTTGAGCTGAGATTTGTTGATTTTTTAAGTCAGTCCTAAGAATGGGGTATTGAGTACAGAGTCTTAAATCAGGATAATTAAAAGTATTTTTATTAAATATATTAAATATATTTTAATTTGTAGTTGTAGCTGTTGATGATAATAAAGGGAGAATTCGGTGAGATTGAACTCAAGCTTTAGGTCCAGGTTTGTGGTAGGTCCCAAACATATCTGCTCACTAACTGGTATTTGCATTTTTTTTTCTTTGTTTAGTCTTTGACTACATCATTGTTGCCCTCAGAAAGAGCCTCAACAGCGATGTAAAAGTGGTTGGCTTCACTTTCACCTACCTACTGTCGTGCTCACCTCATGGTTTCCTAAGTGCTTTAGAGGTTTCTCAAGCCATGCTTGAGGCTGTCTTTAGAATCTTGCAATCTGCAAAATTAATCTTCACTAGGACTGCTTTTACCATAATCTGTTTGTCTACTAAGTACTTTTCCAGCTTGGAAATAACAAATTGCCGACAAGTTACTTCTACCAGATATCTATCTTCACTTCCAATACCCAGCTCTGCTATCAATAGCGACTAACCAGCATGTAAGGATTGCCCTAGCATTTTAGTGAAATACACTCCATGGTCTACTAATTTTGGACTAGTTTTGTTGTACTTCTGGTTTACTGTGTGTGTTTCCTCTGTTAATGATCTTAGGAAGTGCAGCAGGGGTCTGCCTTCTGTTTCAGACAGCAGTGTTTTCAGTGCTGAATTTCTAGCACTTTGGTGTGTTTTTTTTTCAGTTGCAGTAGTTATTGCAAGGTTTATATACTACAATACCATTAAGCTTCTGGGCCAGCTTTGCATAAATGCCTCCCCCCAAAAAACAAACAAACAAACAAACAAACAAAAGCAAACAAACAAAAAAAACCCAACCAACTATATATAAAAGTGCTCAGGATTACACAAGTACAAAATTCTGGAAAATGAACCCACGATGTTTAATTGTATTAGTAAGACCCTTATTTATTTAGTTAGTTAGTTATTTTAATTAATAGAAACATTGAATGAGTCAACTTTGTTTTTAAGACATCTATTTCAGTAACAATTCAACAGTTGCAAATTTTCTGGGGGTAAAAGCGACTTTCATGTTTTCTCTATCACAAAATAACTTTGAGAAGTCTCTGCTTTAGCAGTTTCATTATGCTGTGACTGGGATTTTTGCGTCTGCATGTGAAATCCTTACCTCTGCCCAGCAAAGAAACTATTAAAAATACGTGTTCAAACATATGACCTTAATATTACTTTTAATGAAATAACCTTGTTTTTCAGTTGACCAGCATCAGTAGTGGTCACAGAAAAGGGAGAAATGCAAGCAGAGGTGCTGATTCTTTGTTAAAGGTATTTGGGTTGGCTAAGTAAGTGTGCAGTGTATATTTGCTTTGCAATTACTTGAAAAATATAAAAACAAACAAAAAACAACTACCCTATGTTCTTACTAAAGAGATTTTGGATTTGAGATCAACAGAATCTAAACCAAGAATATCATTGCTGTGGACAGCACTCAAATTTATGAGTGAGTAAGTTTGAGGGGTTTATTGAAACAGCTGGCAAATCAGCAGGAAAATGCTGAATTTGAAAAACTATTATTTTTCCAGAGAATCAGACCTACTTAGCAGTAGTATTAAAGATGAAGACAAAAGTGGCATTAAAATATCATTAAGGGTAAGGCAGAAAATGGGCAACATTTCTGACTTAAATCTGGCCACTGACAGAGGTGTGCCTTCTTCTCATGAATCATACATGGTCAATTATAAAAAGGCCAGGACCCTTATTAATTTTTACAAATACTATGTAATATTGTGTTCATTTGAATTACTCTGATGTAATTCATTCAGAAAAAAAATACATCTCCAATCGCTAAAGCACATGTAGTTTAGAAAAATGTTTATATTTAGATGACAGATTTAGCTCCCTGTAACATGAGATATTTTAAAAATATTTATTGCACATCCATTTTCTAAAGTCAGTAAGTCATAATGGAGAGCTGACAAAGTTTAGAATTAACTTGAGTTTTATATGCTTGCAGGGACAAACACAACCGAGGTGAGTTTCACCAAATCTGGTAATAGCAGTTTTATAGTTCTGTGACAATTTCAGTGGTCGCTGGAGGAAGGGGTTGTTTTTATTTTGTACTTATACTATATTTTATCTGATCCTTTTTTTTTTTTTTTTTTTTTCCTAACTGAACTTAGTGAACAGCTCGAAGACCACAGTTGCAATCTAGGAATTCAGTATGCTGGCACTGACAGTATTATTAAAATAATTTTTTGGAAAGATCTTTAACTTCATCTTGACAACCACAGATGCATTAGGGATCTTGATTTGATTCCTCGTCTGAACAAAGAAACTTTTTTAATAGTTAGCTCTTTACTAATTCATGAGTGTGATCTCAAAATTAAACATGGTACTAGACTTTTTGGTCTTTTATGCCAGAAGAGATACTACCATTATTGCCGTCTTATAACATCGTCACACTCCACCGGGACATGCAAAGTTATGCATTGAAATTAATCACCAATTAAAAAGTATTTCTCTATACAGTAGGTACAGGAATCAGGAACAGGAAATCAGAAATCATTTTTGGAAATCATTTAGATTTTGGCATCTGAAGCTATCTTTTTATGAGTTGCTGAAATTACTGACTGAAATTTTCTACCCCACCATCAAAACCTATAGATGCTTTAAGTCCATGTGTATTTGATTTAAGACAGAGTTCTCCTCATGCTTTTTTCCTTTGGTTTTGCACGTTGAAAGTCTGAGTCTAGTTGGAAGAGCTGAGGTGCTGAGCTGATACCTACTAAGCCTGATGGTGATGAAAGTGAAAGACTGGAAGAGACCTCAAGAGATAAGTTGGGATATATGAGGTATATAAGCAAGGAATTTTTTTCAGTTTCAACTGATGCAGCCTGTCTTGTATGGTGGAACATGCTCAGTGTACGGGGACCAGTCAGGCATGCACAGAGTCATATATTAATCTATCATACTTTTTTTATTTTTTTTTTTTTTTTTTTTTTTTTTCCAAGAAGCCAAGGTTAACAACAGCTAGTGCTTGAGAGATTCAATGGGCACATTTCTGGGGACATTCTTAGTCTTAGGCATAGCTTATTCTAGTGAGATCAGACTCAGTCTTGCTCTGCAGAAGCTCCTTGCCTTTGCAGTTGAGCAGTTAAGATTTGCTGAGACTGAAAGAGGGTGAGCATCTTTTACTCCACGCTTAATGAGTGCTACACAGAAGCAAAACAAAACAAACAAGCTCACCCCCCCAAAAAAAGAAAAAAAAAAAAGAGAAAAAAAAAGAAAAAAAAAGAAAAAAGAAAAAAGAAAAAAAAAGAAATGGAAGAAGAAGTTGAAAAGAAATGGAAAAAGAAACAAAAAGAAATCTTTTCTTGCTTTCTTCTCTCAGCTTTTGGTGGTAAAAAATATTTTTCCTAAAGCAGGAGTGAACACAAAGGATGCTGGCAGAATATCTCAATGGAGAAAGGCAAAATTGACTCTTGAAGGGATTTTTAGTACCTGTATGAATGGATGCACTCTTATGCACATCTAACAGTGACAGATATCAGAATAGCTTGATATATGTGCCACCTTCTCAGTTTCCAATGAAGCAGAGGCAGATGAATGACTCTTGTGGTCTTCATATCACATGGCCCATGATAGTTATTGCTCTTTGCAAAAGGAGAAGGGCTTTCCACAACATTTTCATTTCATAATATTTAACGTTTGTTTGTCACAGGTTGATGAATGAGGTTACTGTCTTTTGGACTGTTGGTCTGATGACAAACATTTTAAAATGTTTTAGAATTAATTTTGCAAGTATTGCTTTCTAACAAACTCATGTTGTGCATTAGAAAGGAAGCAATAAACAGAACATGAATGCTAATTAATACAAATTATTGGTCAAATTAGTAGATTTTGGAAAAGGCTATACTTTTTTTTTTTTTTTTTTTTTTTTTTTTTTTTAATAATGGTGCATTTAGCCCCCCATAACTTTCGTTGTACATTTGACTGTACACCATAATAATATTCAAGGGGCCTGTTTCAACATGCATTGAAATCATGTTGCCATTTAAAACTGAATCCCCATAGTGTTCATTTGAAATTGTTTTACTTTGATAATGGCTTTATTAATGTGGTCTCGGTGGACTTGAAATGAGATTGTTTGACCATTGTAATGTGGTTTTCATAGGCTTGCAGTAAAATAATTTACTCTTGTAATGCGGTTTCCATTAGCTTGCACTAAAATCATTTCCCTCTGGTAATGGGGTTCTCGTGGATATTCACTACAACTGTTTTGCCCTCAAAATGGTACAATGGGCAGCCTTGTGGTGAAAGACTCAGAGTATGGTGGCACAGCGCGGCTGTTGCTAAATTTGCTCTGTCAGACGGGGTCTCTGAAGATAATACTCAGCATCACATCTTACCTAGGTTCAGCTGCATTTTTTTAACCTACCTGGCCGGTCTTTTTCGGTTTAAATTAAATAGGGCAGCTCCAACTTCAGGAATGCATGTCCAAATATTCTGCATGTTCCAGTTGCTCCTGATTCTCAAGAAAAAGCTAACAGGGACTTAGTCACTACTAATTCTCCAGCAAAAGTGATTTTCAGGCCAGTTATTTGACACTGAAAGGCAACAGGGGGGAGTGCTGGTCTGTTTTGCAAATAAATTAAAATTTTAATTTCTCTGCAGGATTGTCTTCTACTCGTAAGTGACAGTGGAGAATAGCTATGGTCTTTGTTATTCATAATTCACCCTGCAAATCAGGATCCATAGGATGGGAATAGAAATAAGATATACCAATTCTATACCAGCCAGGCATTCTCTCACTGTGGGAAAATTCACACCAGAAATTTCAAACAGATATGTAGTGATTTTACACCTTTCAGATATATTCAGAGAACTTGGGTACTTATTTTTCCTGTCCTTCTCTTCAAGACACTTTTAGTACCTGTCTCACAGTCACTAAAATAAATATCTTTCAGTAATATTTCTGGAGGATTTCTCATATGAAAGTTCATTTCCTGCTGTGAGGACTGACTTTATTTCTACCAAAATTAGAAGCCAAGTGAAATTATTTCCACCAATGCCAGAAAACATTCAGGAGATTATGTTACTGTTCCATCCATCCTGTGGATACAAGAAGGTTGAGGACTGTCAATCTGGCACATTTTGTGAGTAACAAATTCACACACCACTTAAGAAAAATGTAATGTTGTATTTTAGAGTGATCTAACCTTTCAGAATAAGGACAGTATAATTTAACTTTTAATTAAAGACGTATTCCTGGGGATGTCTGGAATTCCAGTGATATTGGGATTTATTTTTATTTTTTTTTCATTTTTTTCATTCCTTAACATTGTGGTTTGCAGTCCCACTGAATCCAAAACTATCTGGGTTAAAGTTGCATACTGAAGTAGATCATCAAATTTGCATGCCCGGTATTCATAAGTGAGAAATAAAACTTATTCTGAGCCCTGAAATTGGTATTATAAACTATATTATGATGTCAATTATTGTTGTGTGTTTTAGGAAAGGATCTGCAAATACAACAGTCTTGTTGGAGAGGTGTTCTATGGGACAGCACTTGTATTACAAATTTGATCCATTTGGATCAAATTTTTGTAACTAGAAAAAGCTGATTCATTTATTTCTTTTTATATGCATAAATCCTGCACTGAAGAAAAGAGAAAAAGCTGAGTTTAAAAGCTGATGGTTTGAGGATGGAAATCTTCTTTGCTGTTAAGAAGATTTCTGTAAATCTCCATAAGCAAATGGAGTATGGTGTCTAGATGTCTGAAACAGTGATGGGACTTTTTACGATTGTAATGTAAATGAAACGGGGCTTGTTTTTGATTGCAGCTAGAGTATTTCCTTGTTGGTAGAAAGATGAAAAGGAGTAGGCAGGGTCTTCTTGGAATTAAATGCACAGAGAACTTCAGTTTTGACAAATATGAAGTTCAATACTGGTTACGGTATTAAGCTAATGAGTTGTTCAAATAGATGTTTTGTTAATGACTCAATCTTGCAGTCACATCCAGCAGAGCATAATTTTGGGTGGGTAGACAAAAATAAGTTTCCTGCCCCTTTATATTCATATAATGAAAAAGCATCGCAGTGATGTTGCAGATCCGTCTGGAAAAAAAAATAAGGCAAGCTCCTTAAAGCTTCATTACCATGCACAATAAACGAACAAGATAGTGGGAGGATTCTTATGTCTATAGGGGGGTAATTTCTGTTGTTAACTATGATAGAGGATCCTCTTTCAAGTTCCTGATAATGCAGAACATCCTAGATTGCTGAGGATATAAAACAGTGCAGCAGAGGAAGCTTGAAGAAGTGCCGAGGATAACTAAGGGCAGAGAGCTTAAATGGTAGAGATGATTGTCCAGCTTTTAAGGCCAGAGCACATTAAGTAAGTTAATGTGGCTATCTAAGGACACTGAGCATGCCCAGTGAGTGGCAATAGCTTTTTAAGGACTCAGAGCATGCTTTCGTGCACAGCTCCTTATGCCACATAATCCCTAAAGATGCCATTTTATGCCATCTGGCTTTTGTTGTTATTCCCAGTCAGCACTTCTAGATTGTTTTATCTTTTTCCTTTCATTTTTTTCCTTCCCATTGTGAAACATATTTCCCTTTTATTTCATATATATATATAGTTTTGCTCAAAGCTTGTCATGCATCAATCAATATTTCAAACAATTATTATTATTATTATTATTATTATTATTATTATCATTATTATTATTATTATTACTATTATTATTATTATTTTGGCTGTGTCCACAGATCCACTTAGCAGTCATTGTTAGTCACCTCTCCCCTTTGTTTCTTCATTTGCTTAAACAGTGATTTCTACAGATGTTCAATGACCACTGACTACAGAAAAAAAAGCGTTATTAAGCATCATTAATGCTTAATGGGGATCGAGTGCACCCTCAAGAAGCTTGCAGATGACACCAAGCTGTGTGATGCAGTCGATACAACAGAAGGAAGGGAAGCCATCCAAAGGGACCTGGACAAACTTGAGAAGTGGGCCCACGTGAGCCAAATGAGGTTCAACAAGTCCAAGTGCAAGGTGCTGCACTTGGGCTGGGGCGATCCCACGCATGAGCACAGACTGAGAGAAGAACTTATTGAGAGCAGTCCTGCAGAGAGGCATTTGGGGGTTCTGGTGGATGAGAAGCTCAACATGAGCCAACAGTGTGTGCTTGCAGCCCAGAAAGCCAACCGTACCCTGGGCTGCACCAACAGCAGCATAGCCAGCAGGACGAGAGGGGATTGCCCCCCTCTGCTCTGCCCTTGTGAGGCTCCAATTGAAGTATTGCATCCAGGTCTGCCGTCCCCAGGACAAGAAAGATGTGGATCTGTTAGAATGGGTCTGGAGGAGGTCCACAAAAATGATCAGAGGGTTGGAACAGCTCTCCTGTGAAGAACGGCTGAAAGAACTGAGGCTGTTCAGCCTGGAGAAGAGAAGGCTCAGTGGAGACCTCATTGTGGCCTTTCAATACTTAAAGCGTTCTTATAAAAAGGATGAAGAGGGACTCTTTACTCGTGTAGATAATGGGAGGACAAGTGAGAATGGTTTAAAGCAGAAAGAGGGGAGATTTAGATTGGATATTAGGAATAAATTCTTTACTCAGAGGGAGGTGAGGCACTGGACCAGGTTGCCCAGAGAGGCTGTGGATGCCCCATCCCTGGAGGTGTTCAAGGCCAGGCTGGATGGAGCCCTGGAAAAACCTGATCTAGTGGGTGACATCCCTGCCTATGGCAGGGGGGGTGAAACTAGATTATTTTTAAGGTCCTTTCCAACCCAAGGCATTCTGTGATTCTGATTCTATGAAAATAAATGAATAAAGACAACAATCCACACTGGGTTCCTGAGGCCATCTGCTCTCTTTTGGAAAATTGTAAGTAATCACAGAATCCTACAATGGACTGTGTTGGAAGGGACCTTAAAGCCCACGCAGTGCCACCCCCTGCCATGGGCAGGGACACCTCCCAGCAGCCCAGGCTGCCCCCAGCCCCATCCAGCCTGGCCTTGGGCACTGCCAGGGATGGGGCAGCCACAGCTCCTCTGGGCAGCCTGGGCCTGGGCCTCACCACCCTCTGAGTGAAAAATTTCCTCTTCACATCCAATCTAAATCTCCCCCACAGAAACCCACGGCCAGTCCTGAGACTGCAAAAAATGGACTCTAAGAACGATACATGATGCCCATTCGTTGCACCAGGTTCACTGTTATTCCAGAGTTTCTGAACTCAGAGGAGCACCAAGAAAGCAGCTCAAGAAATGTATTTAAGAAGGACCATCTAAAATGATTGCCCTTAGCAGTGTCCCACCAAGTGCACCAACTCCCTGAGCAAAAGCAATCCCAGGGACAGCCATGACTGTCTTGTGCAGTATGTTTTTTATGTGCACTATAGGGATGTTACTCCCTTCTAAAGTACTTAACAGGTTTGATTGGGCAGGTCCAGCTTGGTTGGCAGACCCTCTTGTATTGACTAGACAGGTGGCCTTTGACAAATGCCTGTGCCAGCATGTGAATGTCAAATGTGTGAATGTCCCAGCACCCAGGGACAGGGAAATTGCAGGTCTGGGAAGAGGCCTGGGCACTGCCTGCCTGGGTGTGCTTTCTGGGGTGCCGGTACACCCAAAATGACTGGCCAGGAGTAGAGGAGCTGCGCCTGCAGCCCTGGGCAGAGGGACCTGCTGCTGCCTCCTGCCCCAGCTCTTCATGGGGCTCTCCTGCTCCTGGGGGTCAGCCGCAGCTGAGACTTCACCAGGACCCCCATGCTGGAGAGCACTGGATGTGCTGGGCAGCTCCTCCATGTCAGGGCCTGCAGAGCTGCTGGAGAACGTGGGGCTGGTGCTGATGGTTCCCTGCATGGAGGCATTGGGATGGGAAGCAGATGCAGGGCTGTCCTCCTGTGCCCTGGCAGCACAGCCACTGTGCTGCCAGGGAGGCCCAGCAGCCTCCGTGCCTCCACACTGCAGAGACCCAGGATGGCATTGGTAAGCCCGTCGATGAGCAGCACGGTGAGGGGCTCCAAGCAGGGCTGTGTGCGCCATGGCATCCCTGTCCAGCCCCATCACACACAGGGAGTGCAGGAGGAAGCTCTCCGCAGCCACGGCCCAGTTCTTGGGCAGGAGGCCACCCAAAACAGTCCAGGTATCGGGCTCCGCATCCCTCTCCTAGGTTCGCACAGAAGACGGAGCCGGTGCTGCAGACTGTGGGTGCCCCATCCCTGCAGGGGCTCAAGACGAGGTTGGGGGAGGCCATGGGCAACCAGACTGGGTGGGTGGCATCCCTGGCAATGGCAGGGGGGA
>NC_048926.1:78914915-78936798 GCF_011077185.1 Oxyura jamaicensis | reverse complement strand
GTCCAGCTCCTGGCTCCACACAGGACCCCCAAAACCAAAGCACGTCTGAGAGCAGTGCCCAGACACTCTGTGATCTCCAGCAGGCTTGCTGCCCTCACCACTTCGCTGGGAGGCCAGTTTCAGTGGCCAAGCCCCCTGTCAGTGAAGAATCTTTTCCTCACCTCCAGGCAGACCCTGCCCTGCCACAGCCTCATGCCGTTCCCTCGAGTTTTGTCACTGTCCCCAGGCAGCAGAGCTCAGTGCCAGCCCCTCAGCTCCCCTCGTGAGGAGCTGCAGGCCCCCACGAGGCCTCTCCTCGGTCTCCTCTTTTCTGGGCTGAACAAACGCAGGGACCTCATGTGCTCCACATCCATCTTACCCTCCAGACCCTTCGCCACTTTGAAGCCCTCCTTTGGACATTCTGGAGAGAGTTTTATGTCCTTCTGTTAGTGTGGTGCCCAAAAGTGCACACAGGACTTGAGGCGATGCAGAAGGAGCGCAAAGCAGAGCACAGCAATCCCTTCCCTCGACTGGCTAGCGATGCCGTGCTGGAGGCATCCCGGGATTCAGTTGCCCCTCCTGGCTGCCAGGGCCCACGGTTGACTCGCGTTCAACTTGCCATTGACCAACCCCCCCAGGTCCCTTTCTGCAGGGCTGCTCTCCAGTCCCTCATCCCCCAGACTGTCCGTGCAGACAGGGCTGCCCCTTGCCAGGTGTGGAATCTGGCACTTGCTGAAGCTCATATGCCTGGGGATTGCCCAGCTCTCGACTTTGTCACGATCTCTCTGCAAGGCCTCCCTACCCTCGATGGAGTCAGCCGCTCCTCCCAATTTAGCGTCATCCGTAAACTGACTCGATATGCCCTCAAGTCCTACATGCAAGTCAGTTAGGACAACACTGAAGAGAACGGGCCCTAAATGGAGGCCTGGGGCAGCCCCCTAGTGACTGGCATCAGCCTGAAGCAACCCCATTTACAATAACCCTTGGAGCCCAACCCGTCAGCCCCTTGTTCACCCATTGCATTATGCATTGCTCTAGCTGTGTGCTGGTCAATTTGTCTAGAAGGAGCCAGTGAGAAACAGTATTGAAGCTTTGCTGAAATTTAAAGAGGTTCATCAACTGTCTTCCCTTGGCCAACTAGATGGTTGACCACTTCATAGAAGGAAATCGAGTTCATTAAGGAGCACTTTCCTGGGGTGGACCCATGTTGGCTATGACTGCATTGTCCTTCAGGTGTTTTTCAAGGACACCCAGGATACTTTTCTCCATGTTTATACTACTTTTTACTGCCAGTGGTCTGAGGGATAGAAACCTAAACAAAGAAAAAAAGTAAATTTACGTGGGTGGAGCTAAGGACAGTTTAATAGGACAGAAAACTAAGGGGGAAATAAAGAATATAGAAAGCAAGTGAGGCACAGTGCACAGTGCAATTGCTTACTCCCCACTGAGCAATGGCCAGCCCATCCCCAAGCAGTAGTCCTACCACCAGCCCAGCCAACCAGCCCATAGGAATTGTTCATATAACTCCGTTATATGTTATGGAATATCTCTGGATATTCCAGAGATATCCAGGACCTGGCACCTGCTTTTTTTGAACTTCATCACGTTGGCCTCAGCCCACCAAGGCAGCCCTTCCCAGTCCCTCTGCAGGGCCTCCTTACTCTCCGGCAGATCGACACTTCCCCCCAGCTTGGTGTCTTTTGCACACTTACTGAGGTTGCACTCATCCAAATCATCCATAACAATCTTAAAGAGGATGGGCCCCAACACCAACCTCTGGGAAACACCACTGGTGACCGGTCGCTGGCTGGATTTTGCTCCATTCACCACCACTCTCTGGGCCTGACCTTCTAGCCAGTTTTTAACCCAGCAAAGAGTGTACCTGTGCAAGCCATGGGCTGCCAGCTGCTCCAGGAGAATACCGTGGGAGACCGTGTCAAAGGCCTTGCTGAAGTCTAGGTAGACTACATCAACAGGCTTTCCCTCATCCACCAGGCAGGTCACCCAGTCATAGAAGGAGATTAGGTGGGTCAGGCAGGACTTGCTCTTCATGAACCTATGCTGTCTGGGCTTGAAGCCCTGGTTGTCTCGCACATGCTGTGTGATTGCATTCAAGATGATTTGTTCCATCACCTACCCCGACAGTAAGGTCAGGCTGAGAGGCCTGTAGATCCCCAGGTCTTCCTTACGAACCTTCTTCTAGATGGGCATCCAATTCACAAGTTTCCAGTCATCTGGGGCCTCTCTGGCTGATCTTAACCGCTGATCAGGGCCAGAAGATGGAAGTGGCCCAGCAATCCCATCTGCGACTCCCTCATCACCCTCGGGTTTATCCCATCTGGCCCCATGGAATTGTGACAGACCAGGGGGAGCAGCAGGTCTCCAACTGTTTCCACCTGAATCGTGGGGGGTTTCTTCTGCTCCCCGTCCCAGACTTCCAGGTCAGGAGGCTCAGTACGACAAGGAGAACTGGTCTGACTACTAAAGACAGACGTAAAGAAGGCCTTGAGAAGGCATCAGCCTTTTTGTTATCCTCAGCAGTCATGTTCTCCGCCACATCCAGTAAACGATGGAAGTTCTCCTTGGCCCTCATCTAAACTGTTAATAGAGCTGTAAAACATTTTTTTGTTGTTGTTGTCGTTTACCACAGTGGCCAGGTTGAGCTCATCAGAAAATCTTTCTGATTTTCTCTCTGCATATGCTGGCAAGTTCCTTCTACGCTCCCCGAGTTGCCTCTACCTTCTTGCACAGGAGAAAAACTCTTTTTTTTTCTCCCAGAGTCTCAGCAACAGTTCCATGTTCAGCTGTGCTTCTTCAGATGAACTGAGCTTGGCAAGGGACAGAAAGAATAACAAGAAGGGGTTCTACAAGTAGGTTGGCCACAAAAGAAAGACTAAGGAGAGCGTACCACCTCTGTCAAAGGAGGATGGAGGGCTGGTAACAACAGACGTGGAGAAGACTGAGCTACTTAACAACTTCTTTGCCTCAGTCTTCCCTGGTGGTCAGGCTTTGCACATCTCTCAAGTACTCAAATCTCTAGATGGGGGCTCAGGGAGCAGAGTCCCTCCCACTGTAAGCAAAGAGCAAGTTCGGGACCTCCTGCCACAACAACTGCAGGTCTCGGGGGCCTGATGACGGGCATCCCGCCATCCTGAGGGAATTGGCTGATGTAGTCACCAAGCCTGTCTCCACCATATTTCCAAAGTGATGGCAGTGGGACAAAGTCCCCAGGGACTGGAAAAAGGGAAACATCACTCCCACTTTTAAAGAGGTAGAAAGGAGGACCAGGGGAACTCCAGAGCCCCACCTCCATGCCTGGCAAGATCATGGAATGGATTCTCCAGGAGGCAAAGTTAAGGCACATGCAGGACAAGGAGATGACCCGAGACAGCCAACAGGGCTTTCCCGAGGGCAAATCATGCCAGACCAATCTGGTGGCCTTCTTTGAGGGCGTAACTGCATCAGTTGACAAGGGAAGACCAACCGAGGTCATCTACTTGGAGTTCTGTCAGGCTTTTGACACAACATCCTAATCTCTAAATGGGAAAGATACGAATGGAGCAAGCAGTGGATAAGGAAGTGGCTTGATGGCTGGACCCAGAGAGAGGTGGGTAATGGTTCTATGTCCAGGTGGATGCCAGTGACTAGTGGTACACCTCGGGGATCTATCTTGGGACCGATGCTTTTTGATATCTTCCTCAATGAGATCAAAAGTGAGACAGAGTGCACCCTGAGGAAGTTTGCAGGCAACACCAAGCTGAGTGGTGCAGTTGATCCATGAGAAGGAAGGGAAACCATCCAAAGGGACCTGGGCAAGCTTGAGAACTGGGCCCACATCAGCCTAAGGAGGTTCAACAAATCTAAGTGCAAGGTGCTGCACCTTGGCCAGGGCAATCCTGGACATGAGTCTAGACTGGGAGAAGAACTCATGGAGAGCAGCCCTGCAGAGAAGGACCCGGGGATTCTGCTGGATGAAAAGCTTGACATGAGACAGGAGTGCGTGCTTGCAGCCCAGAAGGCCACCTGCATCCTGGGCTGCATCAAGAGAAGCGTGGGCAGCAGGGCGAGGGAGGTGATTGCAGCCCTCTACTCTGCTCTTGGAGGCCTCTGGAGTGTTGCATCCAGACATGGTGCTCCCAGCATAAGAGGGATGTGGGTCTGTAAGGATGGCTCCAGAGGAGGGCCACAATGTTGTTAATGGCAGGAAAAGAGGGGATGGTTTTAAAGTAAAGGAGGGGAAACTGAGAGGTTGTGAGGAATTTTTTCCCTCAAAAGGTGGTGAGGCACTGGACTGGGTTGCCCAGAGAGGCTGTGGATGCCCCATCCCTGCAGGGGCTCAAGACGAGGTTGGGGGAGGCCACGGGCAACCAGACTGGGTGGCTGGCATCCCTGGCCATGGCAGGGGGGATGGAACTAAATGATCTTTAAGGTCCCTTCCAACCTGACCCATTCTACAATTCTATGATTGCATGATCGTATGATTGTGTGATTTTATGACTGCATGATTGTGTGATCCTACGATTGTATGATTGTGTGATGCTATGATTCTATGAAGAAGACCAAGACGCTGACTGTGGCAGAGACACCACTTTGATGTTATTTATTGGAAGCCACGTGTGCCCTGCTAAAGGCGCCGGGGGGGCGGCCTCTTGCAGGGCTGGGGAGAGTCTGGGTTGCTGTTGGCCCTCCTCTTTGGAGGGTGCCGGGGCCTCCCAGGTGAGCGCTCCCTGCCCTGGCCAGGAGGAGAGGGCCCATGGCTGCAGTCCTGCACCACGGTGTCTTCTTCTGCCGCCAGTCTCAGCTCTGGGAAGGGCTCCTCCTGCTCCCTTGGGATGGGTGTGGTGGGTGGGTGGCCAGGATCCCCACGCAGGGCAGCACTGGAGGTGCTGGGGAGCTCCTCATTGTCAGATGACTCTGGGCTGCTAGATGGGAGCACGATGGTCACAGGAGCGTCCCGGGAGGAGGCAGCAGGGCTGGGGGTTGCCGCAGGACTGTCTTCTGGCTCCCTGCTGTCCTGGGAGCCCTCGACGTCCACCTCAGGGCCGTCCTGCTGCTGGCTGGCAGGAGGGGGTTCCAGGAGCCCAAGCCTCCCGAGGAAGTCATTGATGCATGCCTCCACAGTTCTTTCAATGAGCTGCTGCACAAAGCTCGTTGCATGGCCCTGCAGGAATGGCTGCAGCACCCTGACCAAGGCCTGCTCGTGCAGCCCAAAGAGGCACAGCCAAGTGACAACGTTGGCCTCCATCATGTCCTGCTCCCACCAGGCAGCCCCGAGCAACTCCCTGGCTTGCTGGCGCAACCAGGGCCGCAGCGGGCTGAGGATCCTTGGGTGTTCCCTGAAGAGGGCCGCCCATTGCTCGGGCAGGAGGCCGCTCACAGCAGTCTGGGGCACCGGCTCTGCAGCCCCCTGCTCATCCTGGTGGCCGTGATGGTGTGGCTCTGCGCGGCGGATGAACTGCACCTCCATGAAGTCGTCTTCTGACCAGATGGAATACCGCACGGAGGTGATGTCCTGCCTGCAGAGGGGGCAGGTGGCATTCCTGTTGGCCCAACGCATGATGCAGCCCAAGCAGAACTGGTGGCGACAGGGGATGACGACGCTGGGCTCCTTTGGGGTCCCCTGGCACACAGGGCAGGTGACCTCAGCCTCTGTGGCCATGGTGCTCTCTTGCTGCGGCAGGCTGGGGACAGCTGTGGATGGGGAGCTGCTTCCCCTCGCTGGCACCGCTGCGACAGGTGCTGCCTGCTGCAAGAAGGAGAGAGGCCAGGGTCAGTGGCTGTGCAGGGGCGGGCCGCGTCTGTGCCTCGGCCCCCCAGCAGGAAACCCCCCGGCCCCAGCCCCAGCCCCGTGGCCGGACCGTCCCATGCCCCCCACAGGCCACCCCGCTGCACGTGTCCCCGCACAGCTCACCTGCGCTGCTGCGAGCGCACCTCACAGGGCCCCGGCTGCCTGAGCCAGGCAGGGCCGGGGAAACACGGGCTCTGGCTGCGGGGACGGGCACCGAGAGCAGCTGCCGGTGGCCCCACAGCACAGCTCCACCAAATCCTTGCTCGTCTCTCCAAGCCTCGCACACTCGCTCAGCCGGAGTCCAGGCACGAGCCAGGCTGGGACGGGCTCTGCCAGCGCCCCAATATGAGCAGCGAGGGCCGTGAGGTCACAGCCCGTTGCTGGGTGACCTCAGAACCCATCGCTGGGTGTCGTCACAGACCATCGCTGGGCTCACCAGGCCCCCGTGTCACCTGCCTGGTGTCTGCAGGGTGCTGGGGTGGCCCAGGCCTGGTCAGCGGCAGGCTTTGTCCCTGCTGGGCTTTGGGAAGAGGGCAGTGCCCAGGGTGTTCCCTCTGAAATGGCCTCCTGGTCCGGGAGCTGCGGGACAGCCAGAAATGGTCGCAATGTGTTCCATCCCGCTGCATTGACACGCAACAGATGCCCATCACTGTGCATCTTCACCAAATGCTACAGTGTCCCCACAGATCCTCGAGTCCAGCTCCTGGCTCCACACAGGACCCCCAAAACCAAAGCACGTCTGAGAGCAGTGCCCAGACACTCTGTGATCTCCAGCAGGCTTGCTGCCCTCACCACTTCACTGGGAGGCCAGTTTCAGTGGCCAAGCCCCTGTCAGTGAAGAATCTTTTCCTCACCTCCAGGCAGACCCTGCCCTGCCACAGCCTCATGCCGTTCCCTCGAGTTTTGTCACTGTCCCCAGGCAGCAGAGCTCAGTGCCAGCCCCTCTGCCCCCTCGTGAGGAGCTGTAGGCTGCCATGAGGCCTGTCCTCAGTTCTCCTCTTTTCCTCCTCTGAAATGGCCTCCTGGTCTGGGAGCTGCGGGAGAGCCAGAATGGAGAATTGTTTTAAACTAAAAGAGGGGAAATTTAGATTAGAGGTTAGGAGGAAATTCACCCAGAGGGTGGTGAGGCACTGGCACTGGTTACCCAGGTTGTGAAATCCTGGTAGTGCCCAGGACCAGGTAGGATGAGGCCCTGGACAACCTGATTTATTGGGTGGCATTGCTGCCCATGACTGGATGATCTTTAACTGGATGATCTTTAAGGTCTCATTATATATCATTCTCAGTAATACTCCCCAGCACAAAGACACAATACGATAGAAGACAGGTGGAAGTGAACCATGTCTGTGCCACAAAGGGGACGAGTGGGAGGAAAGAAGCTGACTTTTGCCTGCACTGGCAACTAGTGGGGGGAGAATGGAACATCAGTGTGAATATGATTACTACCTTTTCTGAACTGTTTTTCTCTTTATTTGGAATCCACGAATAGATGCAAGGGATGGCTGTTGCCACATAAACTTGCAAAAGATATTTTATTTAACCATAGATATATAACAAGGGAGAAAGCCTGATCTTCAGATTCAATACCTGCTCCCATTGCTGCACGACACCACATTCCTTTGTCCCCAGGTAAGAGGTGTGTAGACTTCCCCTGGCCATCACCCACGGAGTATTAAAGCTGATGCCTGTAGGAATCTGAATATTTTCTATTGTCTCCCCCTGATAGACAAATTCACAGGTAATAGACACAATAAAAACCTATGTTGTTTTATTGCACCTCTTCTGATGGGGAAAGTTATTTATTTATTTATTTTGACACTTTTCTGGAGTCAGAAATCAGGGGCAACTGGAGATGGGAAAGCTTTGACCTGAGTTGTTACTCAGCATGCTTTTAGGCCCTTTGGCTGCATGGAGCAGGTCATAAACTCCTTTAAAGAGATGACTTTGGATGCATTCATTATTCTGTTCAAAAAGCTGTGTCAGTCAAGACCGAGTAACCCAGATTTTGTATATTATTCACATGTAAAGAATGCAAAACTGTGTGATCTGCTGATCAGAAATTGTTTCACAGAGAAAAATTTTAATTATCTCATAAACTTCAGAAAGATGTAAGTTTCTTGACAAAAAGTTTGCAAACAGAAACACAAATTAGGCCTAGATTTTCAACTCTAGTGGGACTCCAAAGTTAAGGTCTTATATCCCTATTTAGGGATCTGCTTAAAAAACAAAAACAAAAACACTTTTCAATGTGCTGTGCACCCACTATCTCAATTTTATTTGCATTCCAGAAAATCAAGGTCAAGGCTAAGCCTGACTTTCTGTCATCATTTTCAGAGCACTTATTACAACAGATGCACCATTGCCCCTTGAGGTGTTAGTCCTTCATAGGACAAAGATTTGTCATTTTTGATCTGTTTTTTTAGAGTTCTTATAATATATATATATATATATTTATACAGGTATTTGGGTAATATTTACAATTCAGCAGTTACATTTTTTTTACTCTTGTGGTTGACTGCATTGTGTAAGATAACAAGACTATGAATCACTCCCTTAAAAAGCTTTCGGAAGGGTTGTGATGAGAGCTGTATAAAACAAGCTGGATTTCTAAATATCATCACCGTTTGGCACATTGGTCAGACCGTATTTCCACTGTTGTGTGTGTCCCGCCTGGACTGACTGCCAGGTGTGTATGTTGCAGAGGATGAAGTTCAGGTGCATTCATTTCCAGTTGATGCCTGCGAGGAGGTGAAAGAAAGGAAAAGTTGTGCGCAATGCTTCAAGGCTTAAGCTAATGTAAAATAAATCAAACCTGAGATTGTGCTTTAAAAGAGAAATCTGGCAGTCACAGAGAGGAGAAGGTGCTGGGCCTGGAAACGTATTTGTCTTTTTTAAATGTTCACTTTCAAGCACGTCTGGTTTCTAGCCCAGTTTGTATCAGAAGGGATCAATTTTTTTTTCCCCGTTTCCCTGTTCTACTTTTGTGGTGGTATTGTCTGAATCCCAGAGTGAACAGCAATACATCATCCTGCTTCAACATCTGCTAGAGCCCCCTCTCTTTCTAATCTGCCCAGATCCCCAAAGCCTTTCCCACCTGCTATAGCACCAAATGCTCATTATAGCACAGAGCTACGCCCTTCACTGTCCTTTCTCCCTGACTCTCAAGGTTAACATGGAACAATGACTATTATTAAACAGGGGCTCTAACAATATAAAGGCAGCCCAAGCTGGGAAAGGGGGTGAGGGGAGAAAGGGAGCTAGGAGGAATTGGGTAACATGCCAGCTTTGCTGGCAACAAAGATCTGCTAGAAAGCTGTGGCCAATTTTCCAGTCGAAACATGACTCACTGAACAGAGATGCACCCAAAATAAATAGCTTCCCTGTTCTGCGCCCAGCAGAAGCAGGAACCACACCCTCCTGTGGTTTTGTGTCAGGGTACTGTGGGTACCGCTCCGAGTTGCTCAGAGGAGCAGCGTGGATAAAAATGGCAATTTTGAAGGAGCTGGCGTCTCTGGGGGTTTGTTTATTGCTTGGCAAACTGAAAATCATAAGCGATGGAAAGCCCTTTTTCCTCTTTTTTTTTTATTATTTTTTTCTTTTTTTTTTTTTTTTTTTTTTTTCCCAACTTCAAGCTACCAACCTGCTCCTTCTTCTTACAGTCAGCTCTGTTGCCAATGGAAAGCCTGACACAGCCACACGTGGGCTGTGGGAGGAGCAGAGGTCAGGCAGCCAGGGAGAGGGACAGGCTGCAGGGTGTTGCTCCGAACGATATCCAGCTGCAGGGTGCAAATTGACTGCCCTGCTGGAGAAGGGAGAATCCACCTGGATACTGGATTCCCTTTCTTTGGGCATACTCTCTCTTAAGATAACGGGAGTGATGGTCTTTCTTGACCTGTTGTGTCATCTGTTCAGAGTGATTTTGGTCTTTTATTGACATGACCTTAAAAACAAACAAACAAACAAAACAACAACAACAACGAAAAAGCATTCTTTGGTGGTGCCTTTTGGCCCTTACACACTGATGTGTGGATGTCCATAGGAAGGACTTCAGATACGACGTGATGTCTGAGGAGACCACACATTTTTACACACAGTTCAGTGTGCAAATTGGGGGCCTGATCCTGGCCCCCATTGCTATCATGTCCCACAATGTGCTTTTCCATCTCCTAATTTCTCTGAAGGTAGCAGTCTCCCCTTCTTGCCCCAGACACATAGCACAGTGTGCTGTGCTATGGATCCAAGGCATCCTTTGCAGAGGACCTGGGTAGTGACAGTGGGAGCTGGAAAGGATGGGGAGAAGAACATGGCTTATGCAAGTGTTGGCTGCTGCTGCTCTCATGAATGAGGTGTCCTTGTCAGATGGCAGCATTCCTCTTCCTGGTCTCTGGGTGGATGGAAACATTCTGTGCTTCTTCTTTGAGGCTGTGGTTTTGAGGCCATGTCTTTTTTTAACAAGCTGCTTAAGGTGTGTACCTGTTGGACTTAAGCACATCATTCATTCATTCCCTCGCTCATTGCACTGAAAAGGAAAAATGTCTTAGAGAAGGATATAAAAATCAATCTATTTATTTATTTATTTATTTACTTATTAACCTGGACCTTATGTAAAAAAGAAAGCTTCACTGAATGCAAATGAACAAGAAATCGTAGAGGAAGGGGATAAAGCATGTTAACATGTTTATTTTTCAAAGAAGGGCCAACAACTCCTGCACTTTTCTGACCATGCTCAAAAACATCAAAGGCGACTGAAAACTATGAACCGTGCTCTTCAGGTGAAATCTAAAGTAGGCTAGACACAGACCTTGTTGGAAACATTTCATCTGGCTATGGAAGTTAACTTCCTGAGCCCTGTATGCAGCCATCCATAGGTTTGCTTCTAGATAAAAACTGCAAAAAGGACAAGATTTTCACACAAGTGTGAAAATTTAATCTCACATGAGCCTGACTGCATTTCTGCTGAAGCCAGCTGAGGTCAGGCTGCCAGTTTCAAGGGATCAAGACTTTTGTACCAGCCAAACTGTGACTCAGCTACGCTCAAGTCTTTGACCATGACGTGGGTCCCATTTGAGGGACACTTTGGGAGAATTTTTATGTCATTTTTGGGTGAATAAAATAATTTTGTGGAACATATGCATCTCCATTTTATTTTAGAACATGGACAGGATAAAGGAGAAAAACATGCGTGTTTTTCTCTCTCTTCATGTATATATATATCTATAATTTACACACACATACATGAAGGTTAGAGCTTATGCCTGCCAATCAAAAAAGGAGGGAAAAAAAACAGTTCTATTAAGAACAAAAAACAAAACAAAAAACACACACACACACACACAGATTGGTCTGATGACAGTTGTGGGTGGCTATGCTTCAAAGATCCCATAAACCTCCTTCAGCTGCATGAGGTTTTACTGCAGTTGAGTGTGGGTGATGGGGTGTTTCCATATGCACTTCCTTTCGGTTATTGTTTTCTGGTGAGACTTCCTTAATTCTGTTGAGAAGACCACCATTTCCACTTTCCACCCACAGACCTACTTCCTGGTCTGAACACGACCGGTGGATCGCAGTCTGGAGGAACTGGTCCCACTCTCCCCCACCTGCTACGCACAGGTCCACCACGACAGGCATGATTGCTCATGTAAAGGATGGTGAGCATCACTCGGAGACCTCAATACCACCAAAGAAAAAACTGCCAGTAACTCAGAAATGAAAGCTGTAAAAGCTGTTTTCCATAACAAGCATTGTGGGACGCTCTAAGTGTAGGTGCACGTGCTTATATCTTATATAGAGGATTATAGTAATCATAGCACATTTTAACAGGCATTAAAACACAAAACAGTGAGCGTGTAGAAAGAGCAAGTGCTGGAAAATGGCTAGCTGTCATTTAAGCCTTTGTGTTGCTTCTCTCAGCTGATTCAGAAAAGAAAGAAAAAAGAAAGAAACCCCTCACGGTCCTGTGGGAAAAAAAAATAATAAAAAAAATGGGTATAAAGCCATACCAAAGTCCTAGTCCCAATCCTGCCTGCACTGCTGGCCCTGCCTTCCCGGAGGTTAACTTGGAGCCTTGCATCTGAAGTCCTCTGAATAGTGGAGGAATTTGGACATATTTCCTAAATCTGCAACATTGTCTCTTTTCTAAAACAAACAAGCAAACAAATGAGCGTACTTTAAATAACATTAACATTGTGACACAAACAAAAATAGCCTATGAAATGCAAAATTATGGTAATTACGGGTGATCTTGACACTCTCTGCCCTTTAATCATGCCATCTGGCCTCCTCCCTCCACCAAAGCCAGGAGTTAAGATTAGAGTCGCCCTTCCCTTTGAAAGTCTTGGGTTAAAACCTGCTTCCATTTACATCAAGCTTCGATGTCCTGGGGCAGACGGCCCAGAGCTGTGCCCAGGGTCGCCCCCAAGGCCAGGTGAACGCACACCAGTGAGTCCTTGGTGCACAGACCCCCCTTTCACCAGCTTGCACACGCTGGTACAGCAACATGATTGTGTACAGCAGTAGGTGTGCAGATCCCCCGTGTTTCTACAGGCACGGTATCAGCCCCGAGGTCTGAACCATATCCAGTGGGCCCCCGGCTCAGCTCTCAGAGATTCCTCCATATGTCTGGGGGTCATATTAACACTTACGTGCACATACATACACATGCATGAATGCAAGCTTCATTAAATTATGTAGGCACTGGAAAAGCTTAGGAACCTCGTGCACGCTTGAATCAATCCCTAGCATATATCCATTATGGTATCAGCTTAATGACAAGACTGCATTAGTTTCTTTTTTTTTTTTTTTGTTTTTCAAAAAATTTTTATTTCATGACTACCATCCATCTCAGTTAGTGGATTGAGAAAGGATGCTTATTTAATGATCAGCCTCCTTTTTTTATTTTTATTTTTTTATTTTTTTTTTTCCCTGGTTCTGTGTGTGTCCTTATGCCTCCCTCACTTCCCACTGCTCGGAGTTGTGCCTTCTGTGGTGCGTACTTTCTAGCTGTGCCACAAGTGGAACGGAGCTCCTACAGGCAGCAGCTTCCTCAAGCTTGCTGTCGTGGTGCAGACTTCCCTGCCTCTACCTCAAACTCACTCCTCCGGCTCCAAGCTATCGCAGTCCGGTGTCTTCCCACTCTCCTTTTCCAAATGCTTTTATTTCATCACCCAGTCAGTCACAATTTCCACCGCGGAAGCCCAACCACTCTTCTTCTCACCACCATCTGGTCATGCACTAAAGCAAAAGCTTCTAAAATTCCACTTGCACTAACTCCACAAACCTCGTTAGACTCTTATTACTTACTGGAAACAAGAGCAGAAATCCTCATTATCCATCCCTACAGAGCTTTATAACGTGCTAATCCCATCAAGCCTGCTTTTATGCGCAGGCCTAGAACCCTGAAGGAAACAAGACCTAGCAGCCATGGCCATTGCTTCTGTATTATTAGCTCCTGGGGGACAGACTTGAGGCACTTTTCCTAGCTCGGTAGACAGGCTCTGCTCTGCAAGCCTTGCCCAGGTAGAGTGGCTGTTTCTCGTATTGATGTCAGTCCCGGCAATCCTAGACCCGTCCACAAAGGCAAGCGTCACTTTGCCCGAGCAAGGTTGCAGAAATCTGCTCTTATATTTATGCAACACAGTACAATTTGTGTCTGAGAAAAATCATATAATATTTATCTTGTTTAGTTTTGTGGGATTTCTGTCAGACTCACAAGCAGGCCTTTTGGCACTCCGTGTTATTGGAAATTTCCCAAACACATGTAACAAAAACTCAGTCAGTTTAATACAATTATCAGCTTTTACTCAGTCTGTTTTGAGTCTGTGTTTGTCTAATGTCCGGGTAGATATTTTCTACTTATTAAAATCAATAAATCTGCTACTTTAAAGATAAAGGCACAATTCATGTGAAGCCTGCTGTACAGTGCTCTCTAACACTGCCGTCTGCCCAATGCATCTGACAGTGGAGCAGCCAACGAAGCTAGCATGCCTTCACCAAGCAGTGTCCAAAATCACGTCCTAAAGACAAGTCCAGAGGAGCTATGTGCCCTTCTATTTTCTGCCGGGATAAAGCTTGTATCTAGGAACTTTATTGTATTCTCTTCCTGGGTATAAATAGACTCTGTAGAAGTGGCATGTGTGGTACACGCATATTCCTGGCGTTGCAGCAGATGAATTTAGACTTCTAGGTAGAATGTTTACTCTTGTAATTTCATGTTAGTCACTTAAAATTGTCAGTTCTCTATTTATCTTTAGATCTGACAACATCTCCGCCTTTATTTCTTGTTTCACCTGTAAATATTTGAGCTCTCATTGTCTTGTAAGATATTTCATTTTATCCCACTCTGACAAATTAGTATTTCACTCTCAGCACATTTCCCCAGGTCCAACAAAGCCAAGGTTTCTAGGAACGTAACCCTTCACACTTTTGAGTACCTGTGGCCATTTTTTTTTTCTTTCTTATTAATTTATTCTTTTTTTTATTATTATTATTTATTTTTCTTGTATCCATGTTGTGAGCCAGAGCCAAGCCATGCCAAGATGTGCTTGTCGGTACAAAAGACATGGTATTAGTAATATCAAGCAAGAGGCACAAATGGCTGGTTTGCTTTCAATGTATCGAGATAAGCAGATTATAGCATGTTCTGTGTGTTCTAGCCCAGTTCCCATTTTTAACTACAGAAATTGTTGGGTATGTTGAGAACACGAGGAGATCAAATTTTTTAACTTTTGAGAGAATTATCCAGCTTCCTATTCAGCAGGCTCTCTGCTAACACACTGTACTTCTTTCTTCTCTCTGACTTTATTTTTGCCCTCTCTCCCCTTCTGTCTTTCAGCTTGTCCTTTCCCTTCCTTTTGATTTTGTGCTCAAACCTTTCTCTTTTTCTTCCCTGTGAACACAGACCTGGCCTTTCCCCCCTTCTTAGCTTAAGGCATAGTCTTTTTCCTCCCTTTGGCACTAGGCATAACCTTCTGTTTCTCCCTTTCTTTATGTTGCTTGACTTTCTCTCCCTGACTTCCCACATTTTCTAATTCAGGTTTTTCCCTGGGGGGGTGGTTCAAACGGCTGCCTTTCCCGAAGAGATGGGCCATCACCTCCTGCATCGCCACATCTGTCAGATGCTCTCTGCAGACCTGGAGACAGACCTCACTCGCCAGGCTCACTCACTGCCCTGTCTTCCGACTACGTGTGCAGCTTCAGAGCCTTAGCTGCAGCTATGACAGCTCCTTGTGAAGCCAGGAAGATGCATGACACGTCCCGCGTACGTCACTCAAGATGCTGGTCCTCGCGCATCCAGGTTGTCCTGTACGTGTTGCTCAAGCTTTGGCAGTGGTTCCTGGGTGTCTTGCAAAGATCCTCCTGATCAATTAAGTCAGCTCTGTCTCACAGCCTGCAGCATACCTCAGGGTGTGTACTCAGTACCTGCCCCTCCTCCTAATGAATGCAGCAGCTGCACAAAAGTAACAAATATTTGTGGTATATCAGCAAAGTTAGAGCCTTACAGAGGGGTCATGGAAAATATTATTGCTGTTGCCCTTAAGAAATATCATCTGTTTATTTGCAAGTTTAGTTTTTCAGACATTTTCCTCTGTGCTTCCAGGACTCCTTTGCAGGTTTCTCCCTATCCCTGTGCTGCTGAGGAGGTGGCTGATTGTCTTGCACCTGGAGGACACCTCGCCTCCCTGGCACAGCTCTGCAGTTCGGACCTCAAGCCCCATCAGCCTGATGTTTCCAGACAATGCTCTCTGTTCCTTCTTTGCCCTTCCTGTCCTCGTGCCCAGCCTCTGTGCCAGAACCACCCATATTGCTCTACTCAAAGACTCGGGTCTCTCTTCAATCTCTTCCCCTTTAATTTTTAGCTTGGTAGCATGGCCAGCTATGGGCCTTCTCCTGTGTTTTGCATGAGGGGAAGTAACTCATTGCACAGAAAGTTTCATTTTTTTTTTTCTTTTTCTTTTTCCTTTTCTTTTTCTTTTTCTTTTTCTTTTTCTTTTTCTTTTTCTTTTTCTTTTTCTTTTTCTTTTTCTTTTTCTTTTTCTTTTTCTTTTTCTTTTTCTTTTTCTTTTTCTTCCATTTCTTCCCCTTTGCCCCTCTCTCCCCTGGACCAGACATTTAGCTCTCTAGCTGTGTCCTGTTGGAAGGACAGTAGCCAGAAGCTGAGTGGGACATTTATTAAGGGTAATGCAATCACAGTGTGCCATACGTGATAAGGGAAGTAGAAACAACACAAAAAAGCACCAGATTTTGTTGAGGGCTCTGATCTCAAGTGCTGACTCAATAGAAATGATGAAAACTGTTGTTCATTTGAGAGTGATGGTCAGATAGGGAGACGTGGATATGTTGAAGGGAAGTTGCAGCTGAAAAAAAAAAAAAAAAAACGTGTCTGGCTGGAATTACAATGTACAAAGGAATGGAAAAACACTTACTAGTCTGTGAGAACTAATGCTATGCAAATTAATTCAATTCAGCATTAACTTCATGCAGATCCATCTGCATAGCATGTTGCAGGCTTTTTAGAGGTGCTGTAGCTGTTCCAGATTGCTGAACGAGACCCCACGACTTCAGAAATGTTGACCAAAGTTAGGATTTCAAAATGCTGGTGTCGCCGTCCTCACCAGTGTTCTCGTACCGCTCCTGCTCCTCCGGCTGTGGAGTCACAGTAGCATGCAAAGGCTCTGGTTAACCTATGTCTCCACTGAGCTTTATATGAATATCTCCTGTGGATATTTTACTCAATTTCTTAAGTTTGGTGCTTTTGTAAGATTTTCCTTTAGACATACGAACTTCTTCCATGTGATTTTGCATGGTCTGTGCCAAAATAGATTGTCAATGCAAACCTTAGCCTATTTCTTTCCTGAGTATTTATTTTTTCACATGCAAATAGAGCTGCTTGTGTTCATTTTAAAATATATTTTATAATTATTTTTACTTTATTCTCCCCCTCCTCCCTCCAGAATAGAAAGCTATCAAAGAGCAGGCAGGAAAAATGTTTAATTGAGTGTAATAGCAGTTCTTAACAGCATCAGAATAGAGTCTACACAAAAAAACTTTGAAGCACCAGCACTTCTTCTAGATAGATTGACAATTGTCTCAATCTCCATTCACCTTATGTACATGGCTGTCAGCATCTGAGAAGCACCAGTTTAATGCAGTGGGAAGTGAGCAAGGAATCAATGCCAGAATTTTCAAGTTTAGGGAAAATATGAGAAATAATATCGCTTCGCATAAATGTCATTCACTGTGCTGAGCTGCCTAAATTCAGTATCTAAATTAAATATATATATATATATATATATATATCTCCAAGTGTTAGTGAGATACGGTTGATCTGTGTTCCACAAAGGAGTCAGATAGGGAAGGCCAGTTTTAAAGTCACTCCCTCCACTGTGAGGCTGCCCAAAGCTATGTCACCTGGAGCAGTCCTGCTGACCTAAGCAGGCTGAATAAACGGGCAAAATCAAGCAGAGTGGTTCTCCAACATAGCCTCTCTCAACAAAAAAAGAAGCCCCAAAGCAATTTAACTGTGCAGCTACAGCTTTACACTGGTGGGATGAAGAAGGTGGTCCATCAGCTTGCCTTGCCCAACACATCTCCTCAACCAAGGGTGCTCTCAGCCAGAAGGTGGCTCAGCTTCAGCCGTCCCACACGACCAGAGGCAGTCAAAAGCACCTGCAGACAGGCTGCCCATCCTCTGAAATGTGCCTAGAAGTGTGTGCCCCACAGGCTGCAGCCAGAAAACGGCAGTGCCGTCCTGATGGAAAAGAGTCATTTTTGTCCTTCGGGGTCATGCCAAGGCACACCACAGTCCCCAGCCTGAACTTGCTTTCCCTTACACAACTGTAAATCAAGAGGAGCTCCTCCATGATAAATCTTCCTTGCAAAAATTATAACTAGAATAGCCCATATATATATATATAACTAGCAGGCCCATCTGCCTGCTCAGCTTAATGTCATCCAGATATCTGATACGGGATATATATGAGGACAATGATACATTTAAAGTTAAAAGTAAGACTACAGGTGTCACCAAGTAGAAATGACAGAAAGGGAGCTGTGCCTTTTATGTTGGAGAAAGTTTGGCAGGGGTTTCTTACTCAGAGCACAAAGACCTTCTGGGCTACCACTTCCCAGGCGAGTTGTGTGTAGCCACCCTGTCCTCCACCCAAGGGGAAACCATGCAAAGCTGCTCTTCACATTGTCCCTTCCCAGCCCTAAAATAACTTGGAAATTGACTTTGTTCTTCTAAGCCAAGGCAAAGTGAAGAATGCGTTCAGAGCATTCCACCAAAGACAGAAAGAGAGGTAAGATTATCAGGTAAATAGACTGTGAAAGCAGGTTTGTAAAGACTCTTTAACCTTTTATTTTTATTTATTTATTTATTTTTTAATTAGTGATGATGAATCACTACTGCCATAGTAGGATTATAACAGCTGCCCTAGCTAATATTACCCAAATACAAGGTGCATTTAGGAACATCGCCGTGTGAATAATGGTTCTTTTACAATCATATGGCTGTAGGAAATAAAATTAAAAAAAAAAAATAAAATAAAAAAAGAGACAAGTACTTTGAAAATTGTGTTCAAACCTTCCTGATAGCAGCATGCAAAACATGGCAGAAAACCTGGAGAAAACTAATAGAATTTAATGTCAGTTGCCCTGAATATCATTTCTGGAGTTCTGTATGTTCCTTTTTAATGCTTTATTATTATTATTATTATTGTGTACGATAGAGGTTCTGATACTGTGGCTTGTTGCACTTGATAACATGAAAATGAGAGAAAAAAAGAGAATCCCTCTGAGTTTGAATGAAGGTTGCAGCATATAAGCCTTTATGAAATGGAAAAGAACCCTAGTTTACATTTGGGGGTCTCTGAAGCTCAGGCAGTTTATTTACAAATTGTAGCAAAGTCTGACAGAGCAATGTGGTCCTTACATAATTTAATACAAGCCATTCCTAGTTGGATCCATGATAAGTTTTGTGCTGAGAAGGAAACCGTGCAACTGCAGGAGGAGTACAAACTTTCTTGGTGCCCTAAGAAAAGTGCTTTCCACCACCTTCTGCCTGCTGTGCACTTTATCAGCTCCGGCCAGCTGCGTTTCACGCAGACCGCTGTGCGACCATGGGTAACCCAGAGCAGCTCCCAGCCTACGGCCAGCCAGAGAGTGGAATGGGACTGAAATAATTCATACTCCACGTACCATAAAATTAACACAGAGAGATAGAGAGAAAACGCTTCATTCATTGCAGCTGGCATCCTGATTATCAGGCAGGCTATATAAGCAAATACGGCGTTGAGCTGTCAAGCCTGAGGTCACGGCTGCTCCCGGATCGGGGCGGTTTGGTATATTTTAGTACGCATTCATTACGAGGCACAGCGTGCAGTTAAGAAATGCGCTTGTGGCGCCAGCATGTGATTATGGCAAGACAGGCTGACCACCGGGAAATTGCTGAGCTAACAGGGAGAGGAGCCGTGCTGTGCCGCACCGGGGCCACCCCACCGGCACACCTTGTCGCCGGCCACCCCACTCCCCTCCAGGGGCTCTGCGCATCTCTTTGGTTATTTCTCTTACCCTCTCCCTGTTTTCTTTTTTTCTTTTTTAATTATATATTTTTTTCTTTTTTCTTTTTTTTTTTTTCCCCCAAGAAAAAAAAAAAAAGTTTGAAAGCCCTAACCACAATGTAAGACAAATAAAAATAATGCAGCAAATCAGCTTCGTACTTAGTGGTCAGCCAGCTGCCAAAATCCCTTTCAGAGTAACCATTATGTGAGGCAGGTAAAAGTCAGACACCTTAAAAATAGTGACATTTTGGTCGCAGCACGCAGTCTATTAGTCTGCGGGGCGGAGGGAGGGTTAGAAGGAGGGGCCGTGGGTCAGAAATGTCTTTCAGCCCCTTGCGAGCATTTCTCCTCTGCACACAAATGTGCTGTTTCCTTACACCCATTTCTCCCCCCCGCCCCCACCCCCCCCAGCTCTTAGAGTTTCAAGCAGCCTGTTTATTCAGGGGAAAAGAAAAAAAAAAAAGAAAAAAAAAAAAGACTACAAGACTTGTTAAATAGAGAATTTGGAGAGGGTGTCAAATGATAACCATGACAACTAAAGAAGCAATAAAGAAGAGAAGAAGCCCTAGCCCCGAGGATAATCTCTCAGTCCTGAAGAAATCCAGCAACGGAGGTGAAGGGTGCTCTCCTGTGGGCACCTGGCCTCAGACAGACAGGGGATGTTGACAGAGCCAGCGTGGCCTGCACTTACAACACAGTTTGCACTAGGGAAGCATGCTATAGGTACTATAGGAAGGCCTGGTAATGGCAGGGCAGAGCTGCAGAGCTGTCCCCAAAACCCTGTGCAAAAGTCTTCACCTAACGTTGCTCACGTAGCGGTGACATTTCAGACACGGTGCAGAAGTGCAAAGAACAGCAATAAGTACTGGCACCTTTATTTAGACATTGTTTCCCAAATGATAGGGGCTCTTTTTTTTTTTTTTTTCCCCCCACATGATTTTCAAAAGGTTCTGCTAAAAAGTGTGGGCTGCAGCCACGCTTAAGCTGACCACAAGCTCTCTGTCCCCATCCTTTTGTCATCCTTTCCTCAGTCCACTCATCCCTGTAAAACACCTTTCTAAAAACCCCGGTTGTGCTGCTAACCCAGTGCTCCTCGCCCTGTGAACGTGACAGTCCTGAGCCCACCAGCACCTTGTTTTGGATGGACAAGTTGCTTTAGCAGGGATAAAAGAGCTGGTGATATGGGAGTATTTTAGAAAGAATAAAAATAGTAAGAATTAAGCCCCTGCACAACCCCAGCTCTCCATACCTGTAAGAAATCTGGCAGGATAGTCTAGCTGGCAAAGCAGAGAGCAGAAACACAGAGCTCTTGTTTCTTAAGTCAGTTTAGGATGTGTGATCTCTAATAAGACAACTACCTGATTTCGAGCTTCTTTCTGCAAATGTAAATGAGAGCAACTTTTACCTGACACCCACATCCCTGAGAGGATGCCTGTGTTTGCATGGTGTGTCATATCTGCCAGGCACGGGAAGGCCAGTGTCTTAATGGTGCCATTTCTCACTCTGTGAAATGGGGGAAAAAAAGATCAAAAAATGTACCTCTTTTCGTCTCCATTTTGCAATCTGTCAAGGGAAGGCAGGTTCTCAGAGCATCGCTTATAAAGCTTTGAGTTTTCTGCAAGAAAGATGCTCAACAAGAGGCTGTTAACAAAAGCAAGCTTTGGGAAACTTAGATTATTGAACTAGGGCTGTGCAAAATTCACACTGAATTTGATACATGCAAATTTATTCTTCATTTTCAGTGCACAAGGGGTTGAACAAACCTCAAATGCAATTGAAACATCCGCATGTCACTGGTTGTCACCCACATCTCCAGGCTTTTCAGTCTCCTCTCCAGAAACCTCCTCTGCCAAGAGCAGGTCCTCTGTCCCCCCGGGTCCTCTCTGCCACAGGATCTCATCCTCTTCTCCCTTCTTGCTCTTAAATCTATTGAAGAGTTCCTCCTGAAACCCTTTTAAATGCTTCACAATTAGCAGGTTTCTAAAATCCCAAATGGTCGCTGTGGCACAGCACTTCAAACAAATTTAGTTGTTTTGCTTTTACAAGAATTTAGCTGCTTTAAGGGGTATTTTAATGGGTGCTTTGGTACTTTAGGGGTCCATGCCTTGGCACAAAACTCCTCTAGGCTCCATCAGCAGCTAGATGCCTGGTTTCTAATTGCATATTTTACATGTACACAGAGATAATTCCAATGGGCTAAACAGACCCCTCTAATTCATACCATTTTCCTGCTTATTCTGAAATTTGTAAGTTAGATTGATCTTTTCTTTTTTTTTTTTTTTTTTTTTTTTTTTTTTTCTCTGCTCCCATGCTGACTATTCTGGGCTTTATTTTAAATAACAAGGATTTTATTTTTAATAATGGAAATCTTAGTTATTTAAATTGGAAGTCACAATCTCTTTATTTTTCACAACAGATGCTCTGTGAATTGTATGAACTTGTGAATTTCAAAGCTTCTCTGAAGAATTCAGAAGCACAGCTAAAACTTGTAAAGTTTAACGGGATAAAAGTGAAAATATCCCTGAGTCCTGACATCTATTTGCTCTAAACCTTACTTATG
>NC_048926.1:78906032-78914815 GCF_011077185.1 Oxyura jamaicensis | reverse complement strand
AAAAATCCACTGATTTTTTTTTTTTTTTTTTTTTTTTTTTTTTTTTTTTCCATGAGCTTTAAAAGCTATAGGATTTCACTGGCAGTGCAAACATAAGCCATTGATGTTGTATAGAGAATGAAATCTACAGATGATATCTTAAAAGCCCTGTCCAAATTGTAAAATAAAATAAAAATTCCACTATTTGGAGGAGGACGTTGCCATTGACTAATGTAGAACGCTTTAGGAGCAACAGCTTATCACACAAGACCCTCAAGGATCTTGTGCAATCCAGCCTTGGATCCATTGGCTGCTGGTAGGAAGATGTGGCATTTTTTTGTGTATAGCCACTTTTCCTCCCAACGTGTTCTGTGCACGGAGGCTCATCCCTTGCCGAAACACAGCCAGGTTGTTCTGACGTGTTTTCTTAGCAAAACAGCTGCTGTGCACTTTTGTCTGCACTTTGGATCGTTTGTGGAGTCTGCTCTCTGGAAGCGAAATGGCGCTGAGCACGTGGCTGCTTCTGCTGCTGGTGCTGGGCTGGGCTGCTCTGAGGAAGAGAAGGCAGGCCTGGGCGCTCGCCTTCTTCCCCAGCTTCCCTTTTGTAGGGCCTCGGGGTGAGCAGAAAGGAGGGAGGAGGAGCAGGAGCTGCCCTGGTGAAGCAAAGGCACAGGCTGGTGTCAGGCCTGGTGTCCTCCTGAAGACCTTGCTGAGGCAAGAAATGGGGCTGCTGCACCCCGTTTTTTCAAGCCCTGTGCTGTTGCCTCGAATACCCGATTTGCCACGTGGGCCCCTGCAGGATCCTTGCACGCACCCCTTTATTTTCATACTTCAGGCCTTGCTCCTTGCTGCCCGAGCCCCTCTGCCTGCAGGCTGGCTGCGGCAGGGCACGGAGCCAGCGCTCACAGTGCCGCCGTGCGCACAGCTGCCACGGTGACAAATACCGCACGGCCCGCGTCTCCCCTTACGCCGAGCCTTACAAGGGATGCAGGGGAACAAATGCTGGGTCTGACTGTCAGATTCTCAGATGTGTCACATATTTCTTCGGAGCTCGGGGCTGTTGCAACAGCTGTTTGTAAACACTGCAACGCCAGCATTAGGCTGGGGAAGGAGAATATTTTCTCAACTTGGAGCTTCCTGAGCCATCCTTAAAAAAAACTTGCAGATACACTGGGACTTCTGCTGTTGATCTAAATAGCAACCAGTGTTGGCTTTCAGTTGCAGGGGCCGGTGGGCAGGCTCCATCCCCGCGTCCTCCCGTGTCGGGTGACTCATCAGCAAGTCTGAGAATGTGCAGCAGGCTGCGGACCCCGGCAGGAAAACACAGCAAGCAGCTCGGGAGGCATCTGGGAGCTGGAGGGGATTTGATCATGTTTGGTCTGATGCTAAAAACAAATTATATATATATATATATTGCTAAAATTGTCGGGTCGAATTCCAGTGGGATATGCTAGGCGGTGAAAGACAGGCTCCCTCTGATTCAGAGAGGTTCGCTTGGTAAAGGGTAAGCGTGTAAACAGGGCTAAAGTGATGGGAGTCAAAAATCATATTGGAAATAGTGTTGGAGGGGCAGATATTAGTTTGCAGCCCTGTGCTAGGTTGTTCTGCAAGTTCCTCTCCTGCACTCCAAGTAGCAAAAAACATACAAAACTGGGCCCCCATAAGTGTCAGAGGTGAGGCTGGGCTCTCGGAAAATATTCTTTTGACACAATACAAATGAGAGAGCACAAGCAGGAATGGGAAATGCCACCTTTTGTTCTCTGCGGATGTACTTTGACTCATGCAAATTTTAAATGTAATTGTTTTAACTTTAATTTAATTGTTTTAAATTTTAAATGTCAATTCTAACTCGTACTGTGGAGGTAAAACAGGCTTGAAGGACTGTCCTCCTGTTTCGTCTCTGAAAGTGAACTTACCAGCCCAGCCCTTTTCATATTTTAGTGTTTAGAAAGATTTTCCTCTGCAGTATCTCAATGATAAGGTCACAGTTACTTCCCAGTTTGACAGGGGAAACTGGGAAAGTCTGAGACTACAAGCAGGAAGGACAGCTGTTATGATAAACTAATTTTGCCCCAGTGAGGTAAGAAGGTTTGAACTTCACATTGTAAACTGTAAACTTTCCTTCAGTATTACTTTCCTGGGGCTGCTGTTGCTTAACAGAACTTAACACAGGAAAACGAATTCAACATCTCCCCTTGTAAGGTAATATTTTCAGTGTGGCAAATCTGAAACCAGGCAATAAAAACGTTATTACATAGGTACTTACCTAAATATTTCAGACTCTAGAGAAAAGGTAACGGAGAGAGGTAGGACCTTGCCATCTCAAAAGAACAATATCAGAGATGGTTCTGTCAAACAAATACCATCAAAGCTGTTGAACTACTCTCAGCTGACCTGTGTAAGCCCAAATAGCATTAGACCAATGACAGAAGCTGGGACTGCATCTGAGAGCCTTCGCTCCCAGGATACGGACTTTTTATTTACCAGGTGAGTGCTGTTAATTGCACCACATCACAAATAGCTAATAATTTGAAGAAAGCTCAGACTGGCCAGTGAGCATGGTTCAGTGCTGAGTTAAGGACGACCTGGGAGAGATGTGAGCATCTTTTGGGATGCTGGGACTTTGGGAACTGTGTGTTTTCTGGCACCGGTACTCTTTGGTTTCTGCCTGCAGAAAGGGATCCTTGGAGATGAACACAGATCCTACAGATGATTGTGTTTGCTCCTTGGGAAACCTAGCACTTTGTGCCCCCTTACTGAAAAGCTTGTGGAAAATTAGTCACACAGAAATGTGAAGGAAAAAATGATCAGGACTTGGAGCTAGGCTTTGGGCTGAAATCTGTTGGCTTTGCAGCAATATCTCTCACTGAAAGTCCTCAAAAGTCCAATCACTCTCCTTTCTGTCAAACCCTGTCAGGTTTCTCCAATACACAGCACATTTTATTTTATTTTATTTTATTTTATTTTATTTTTTTAAGGGACCACCACCTGTCACAGAAAGGGCAATTTAAGCCTCTGTGTTTTCTTCGGCGTTAATTCCCTTGTCGTGCCCCTAGAAATCAGCCGGTTGCCCTCACACTTGCAGCAAAGCCAGGCAGCATCACTCCTGGCAGGAGCACTCCATGAGCAAGAGGAAAGTCACGGGTGAAAGGGAGGCACAGACTTCCCTCAGGGAATTATTTCTGTGTGAGTGCGTATTTTCTCACATAAAAATTACTATGCTCTAGCATGAATCATGGAAGTTACTCTTTTAAATAGACAACATACCCTCTTTTCAAACTGTATCAAACATACAGCAAATTGGGCTGATACACAGCACTGGTTCCAAAACAACAATGCTAAATTTAGAAACAGATATGCTGTGACCCCACACATTCCTTTTAAACTCAACAGAATCCACCTACAGTAACTATTTTGGCTCCACTGATCTTGTCAGCAATGAAACTAATATGCATCAAGGCTGCCAAGTGTATAGCAAATAAGATCATTATTAAATATACAAGACTATTGATGCTTTGTTGCTAAAAAACACCATAATCCTTCTTGTTGATTCTTTTGTGAATAAAGTCAACACCATCATATTGGTCTCAATGACCTAAAGTACAATGTTGGGAAATACCATTATCCTTACTTGACACTGGGCTAGTGTATTCTTAATTGCAATTGGACTCTTCTCCTGGGGAAAGTAGCAGGTTCCTAGCAGAGAAAAAAATAACTTCATCATCATCAGTGAGAGAAAATGGTTCTTGATTTGTAGAGAACTAGTTTGATTGCATTCATAATTTTCAGACATTCTTTTCTCCTAGCCTACTGACTTTTCCCTAGTCAGAAGACAACAAGCAATGCATGCCAATTGATTAGAAACAAGGATAGTTGCAGACTTATACAAGTACCACATTACTGTAATCCTCAACATGAGCTCGTCCTGACATTTTATGGATCAGCTCCAGGTGTTCCATCAGACATCAGAAGTTACTTCATCTCTATGGTGGTGTAACGGGGATGGAGACAGCAGCCAATGGACAGGACACTATGCATTTAGCACTGCTATTCTGCGAAACATATTCTTCCCAGAGAAATGCTATTGGTTCCCACCACGCTGTTTCGGGGACAGATTTAGGCCAGAGAAGAAAGTATCCTGTTTCCCAGGCATCAGTTACCAGACTGGATACTATGTGATGCAGTCCCAGAAGTCAAGTCAGTAGGCATGTCTGGCTGGTCAGGATGATGCCTGATTCTCTTGCACCTAACTGAAGCTGTCTTGTAAATTTCAGTTGAAAATGTAGCCTGAAGACAGTGATAACCTGAGATCTATGAATCTTAGCACAGTCCGGGCTGCCCTTTCAAGTTGCATTAGCTCACAGAGATCATGGAAACACCCACACCAGCTTCCCTGTCTCAAATTCTACAAATAGTTGAAGCAGCCTGTCCAACTGCCAAGAAGACAGGGTCCAAATAAACAAAGGGCATGCTGAGCATTCAGAAAATGCAGACACTGCTCCTCAGCTTTAGCCAAATGCAGACATCCTGATGAAACTGGAGGAATGAATTTAAGACCACATGTATATGGCCTGGTGGGTGTTTAAAAACTGGAGACTGATTCTCAGGAATTACTTTCAAAACTGAGGGCTGATTTATATATATATATGCGTATTTATTTATATTTACAGAATATATGGAGGATGTTATTTCTATCTTATACATTACAGTTTCTGGTTCAATAAGATTTCTGAACAGGCTGGATATCTAAATTGGCTGAATAATGTTAATGTAACTTATGTATAAAGATGTATGAAAGATCAAATTTAACCAAGCAATTTATGTTCAACAGAAATCTTTACAAGGGCAGAGTCATTCTTTCGCCTTTAGTGGATCTTAGACTTTTCCAAATGGGTGAGATCATTTTGTGAATCTTCATCTGATGGTGAAAGTAGCTGTGGATTTAGAAACCTGAGCACAAGCATAATACAAAATTGCATCCATGTTTTGCAATAATTAATTGTATCACAATTCTAGAGCCATCGTCTTCTCCTCACTGTTATCTCCCTCCTTTGATCTTTTAATTGTGAATCTGAACTTTCCTGATTTTCATCCTCCACTTTTAACTCCTTTTGAGCTACAAAATTAATTCCTGCACTGAAGAGTAGCTTTTCCTCTTCATTATGAAAAGACTGAAAGGAGAAACTCCTCAGATAACCTTGTTCTAAACGTATTTCATAAAGTCATGAAAATTTGACCATTTTTTCTTGCTGTAAAGTTGACAGTAGTTTAGTTTTGATAGTGCCAGGTGGTAATCCAATGTGACTTAGATTTCCTATTGCAATAACATTTGGCAGATTCATTCCTTGATGAGAGGAAACCACTTTTATTTTTAATCTCATCTTTTGATAGAACCATAAATATAGAAAACCTTTCTGATAGAAATCTTATACCATGGATTATGTGGTATAACAAACCCCATTTTCATTGTTTACCAAAGTCTGTTGTTGTGAAAAGTAACAGAGACAGAGGAATAAAATATACCAAGAACAGGTATGCTCTCTGTATAACATTTTTCTGAGTCTTGAAGAGCCTCTGCTGAATACCCAACTCTGAAATTATTCAGAATGTACTTAGACCTCCCTTTAACCTGTACTGGGAAACATGAATTTATCTTGCTGTTTGAAATTTGCTAACTGCAGTTGCAAATGTGAAATTGATCCTTACTAGACCTTCACTGACATCAGTAGAGTTCCCTTAGACCTGAATAAATCTATCTACCCCTGCCCAGGCACCCTGGTGATGAAAGCTTTCATATATCTAGGCAGATGGACCAGTCAATAAACAGATCCATTCATATACAGTGTTTCGTTCAGTATGCACACCTGAGAGTCTACTAATCAAGCAACCTAATTTTATTACAAGAAAACAGACTGCAAAAAATTCACAGAAGTGCTGTGGTATGTGCAGCCACCAGATGCTGTTGCAAAGAAGAGTACAGGTCCTTCTTGCTACTACTTCCAATACCAATACTAGAAGGAAAGGCCCTGAGGACCTGGCGTGGTGCATGAATCTGCCCTGGCCCTTCAGCAATAAATGGGCTTGTCTGCTGTTGCATAGAGGGAAAAATGATGAGATAAAGCAAGATAAGGAAAAGAATTTAAAGGTTAACTCTTAAAAATAAAAATAAAAAATCACCATATAATTTCATTTTGTCAGATTTTATCTGTTTACTACAAATGAACAACTCCTACTTCCTTTTACCTGATGAAAGGGACATGGGACTTGCAGTGAAGGCCAAGGCAAGAGTCAACAAATAGTGCCTTCATCTTGAAAAAGATAAATTTCATACCAAATCTCATTATGAAGAGCATGGCCAGAATATCAACTACAGAAAATTTTCCAGTGTGTCAAGTTCTAGATGCCTGTGGAGAAGCTAAAGAGCTCCAGTGGAGGGTCACAAAGACAGGCAAGACCTTGAGGGCATCATACATGGAGGAAGGCGAGGAACCCGAGCAAGGTTAATCTGGGGAAGAAGAGGCAAAGGGATGGTATAAAAGCAACCAACATCTGTGTGAATAGCTGTTACAAGGACAGTAAAGCCTAAATTCTGGGTAGTGCCACACTGTCTGACAGGGGACAAGGGCCACAGATTGTGTGCTCAGGGTTTGCATTGGACATCAGAAAAACTTCTTCAGCAGGAGGTAGTGCAGGTTAGTAGGGGTGACCCAGAGAGGCTGAGCAATTTTTGTCCTTGGAGATTTTCAAGACTCAGCTAGACAAATCCACAGCTGACCTGACCTAGTGTTGGCAGCAATCCCATTTCTAAGGGGAGGCTGGATTAGACGACCTTCAGAGGTCCCATCCAACCAGCACTTGCATGATTCTCTGGGTCTAAGGAAGTAAAAAAAAAATATTAATAAATAAATAAAAAAATAAAAATAAAAAGCATAGCTGAGATTAATTTAATTTACAATCTCAGAGCACTGAAGAGTCTCTTTGACTCATTTCTAGAAGCTAAGTGCTAAGTAAGATATGTGTAAAACAGTATTTTCAGAAGCTGTCATATGAGGATCTCGTTCCATCAGAAGAAAGGAAGTTCAGCAGTTAGTACACCTTCCACTGAAAATGTTCTGCCATCTATGGGTTTATTACTGCCTGCTAAAAATATCAGGAAGAAGGGGCTGTTTAGCTTCTGTGAGACCTATGGAAGACCAAGACTGTATTTTACAACAGATAGCACCAGTCAGTAAAGACTGTGCACATAGAGTCAATAAAATGTAAAGTAGGATTTGTTCTCTCCCAGATCTTTCCTGAACAGGAAAACCATATAGGTCTATTTACTGAGATAACTTGTTTTTTTTTCCACGTCCAAGTCCTTCTTTCTCAACCGTTCCATACCCATTCAACAAGGGACTCCTTAAACAGCCTTTGAATTCAGGGAGAGATTAGGACATCTTTAAAATAGTCCACAAATAAAATAAAGTTCAAATTGGAAGTTTTCTTTTAAAAGCAAATAGAAAAATCTCAGTGGCTTTAATGTCCCTGTTAGATGTGCTGTCTTCTTTTTTATCCTGTGAGATAATAACTAGTAGGTGTTTCAGTCATATAGCAGCACATTTCTGTCCTGCCTCCATAAGAGAGAAAGAGTTGTTCCTGGACTAGCCACAGAGATGCTAGTCAGGGGTAAAATATTCATTTTTAATTCATTACAGTAAAGCTTGGGTCAGAGTCCGGCATCTGTGCTGTATGGAAGTGGCTCAGGAAGTGTCAGCTTGCAGAGAGCACTGCAGGGAGGGACAGGTCCCCTGCCCTAGAGAAGAAAAATACACGTCAGCTCCAGAGTTATTTTTGTCACAATTTGCTCTATAAATAGCTTCACAAAGAATTGCCTGAAAAGATTCCCACCTATGGTAGCTCCGGAAAGTTTCTCGGTTGGTGACTGGGTTGGGGAATATGGAGGGGCAACAGCTGGGTCACGGTGCTCTGCACTTTACTCCACTGTATTAGTACAATGTGGCATGACACAGATGAAAAATATCCAATATGATGGGCAACAAAAGACCAAATATAAGCTCAGCTACTCTAATTCCCCTGTCAATAGAATGAGCAGTCTTGCTCATACCTACTTTTCTGCAACCTTTTCACAGCTGAGATCATAACTGGAATGAATGTTCATATCAGCTAGAAAGACGTGACCTCTCTTGTTTACGTCAAAAAGAGAAGCCTGGTAAAAGACTCTTTTTCTACTTGTTTTGAAAGTCGTCATCTGTCATCATGGAGAGTGACTTGTCAGTTTCACTGTCCTAAACTGAATTTCTAGCATTGATGAGAAATGCTCTGAGGCTAGACAGTTATTCTAACTTTAGGGTTTGACTCAATTTTTTTGCATGCTTTTTGCCAGTTTATAAATGAGAGAAAGAAGAGAGCAAAAAAATGAGAAAGCCTGAAATCCCTTAAAAGATAGTCAGAATAATATTAAGCTAATGAAAGTACTATATTTGCTCAAGAAACAAGACATTGTGTAAAAAGGTGAATCTCAGCACTTTTGTTAACAACCCAAATAATTCAGAGTTTGGATTTGATCTTTTGTTAGTGCCGTTTTAAAAGCCACATCAAAACTATGCACATACATGTACAGGCGAAGGTAACCTGCAACACATTTTTATTTTATTTTATTTTTTTAAATTCTTTAATGTGGTAGCTCATGTTTTATTATAATGGTAAGTTTGTTTAATATTTATGTACCTGATCATCTGTCTTAGTCCAAAACTACAGCAACTGCAAATGAAAAAAAGTATCCTATATTTAAAAGTTTGAAACTC
>NC_048926.1:78904411-78905932 GCF_011077185.1 Oxyura jamaicensis | reverse complement strand
CTCTTTTCTCAGTTCATTAGAATTTATCTATTTTTTTAAATTATTTTTTTATTTTTATTTTTATTTTTTTTCCAGTTGTGCCAAAAACATTAAGGGAGGTGTTATTTTTCAGTTGAAATACATTTTCCTGTGTCATTTTCCTCAAGTTTCAAAACTGTTGCCCATATAGCCCTAGCTGTGCTTTTTTTAAGAGCTTACTTTGTGCTGCCAAATTGAAGACAGGATGGGCAGGAAGGTTGTTCTGGAGTAAGCAGAGCAACTGCAGCTCCAATCTAGTCAGGGAAAGAGATGATGATGCTCTAGGGCTTGGGCTGTGCTTGGAAGATACGTGTTCTTTTCACGTTTCCACCACAGTCAGCTTGTATATCATTGAGCAAACAACAAAGTCTGCAGAATGAAGTCAAAGTTAGTCTTTCTGCCTTGTGTGGACTGCTGCAGTAGATTTGGTGATCTTGATAGAACAGGTGCCTAAGAAGGGATCTACCAAGGTTGGCATGTCAAGTAGACATGGCTCAGCAAAGCAGACATTTTGGGACTGTAAAGAGGTAACAGCTTTCTGCTAAGGTTTCAGTTCTCATTCTTTTGTAATTACATGGTAGTGTCAGCCCTCTCTTGCAGAATATATCCAGAGATAGAACAACTTTTTAATTATGCTTTATCTTTTTATTTTTCTCCTCAGTTTGTGTAGGTGAATGTTCTCACCACTAACATACTTGGAAAATTAGGTAGTTGTTCTAACTTTTAATTGGAATAGACCACAGAAGGTAGTCAGACAAAATCTAGGCAGATCTCAGTTGAGGCATGAGATAGTTTTTTAGCTGCTGAGTATGGTTAGACCTCACACAGTTCTGAATATGCCCAGATTTCTACTGGTAGAAAAGGTTAGGTTCTCTGTGGGCTGGCTGTGGGTGTGTGGGAGGTTTGTGATAATAATAGGATGGTTAGATGATATTTAGTGCCTTTTGTGCATTCACTTTGTAACCCCTTGGTGCTCCAGGGATGTTCCCTGTCTGCAAAACCAGAGTGCAAACACTTCCTGACAGCATAGTGAATCATAAGGAAAAATGAGTTTGGGTGCTACAGTCAAGAGATGCCTGCCGTTTCAGAAGCTTCTATGATTTGGTCTTCAGAAACACAGTGCAGAGCTATATCACATCAGATGGTTGTAGATCATCATATAAATAGGAAATGTAATGGTTTACAACCATTACTGTCACAGAGGCACACCTTTAAAACTGTTGCTGACACTATGCTACAAACAGCCTTTTTCTCCCTACTGCCCTGTGTGCTGCTCCATGCATCAATGTCCACAAATATATTTTTCCTAAATCTAGCCTTCTGTATGTGTATTACTCATTTCTTCAGACCCTCTGCAGTGCTGCTGAACTCAGTTGCCCACCAGTAGAAAACACCCAGCATACAGTTGATGAGGAATGTTGCTAAACTAACAGTCACATAGCCAAGTAATATATTACAAAGTTTCTGATTAACTACAAATATCTTTCTTTCTTTCTTTCTTTC
>NC_048926.1:78836187-78899411 GCF_011077185.1 Oxyura jamaicensis | reverse complement strand
TCTTTCTTTCTTTCTTTCTTTCTTTCCTTCTTTCCTTCTTTCTTTCTCTCTCTCTCTCTCTCTCTCTCTCTCTCTCTTTCTCTCTCTCTCTCTTTCTTTCTTTCTTTTTCTTTCTAAATTGATTGGTGCTTTAGCACTTCCATGGAACTTTGGCTACAAACATTACTGTGGATACAGCATTGAAAGCTGAAATCAAACAACAGCTGCAATAAATCCCAAGTCTCATTTCTACAAGGCAAGTCAGGTCGTTTGTCTTGGTAAATTGAAGACCATGTACAGCTTAGGAGGGAAAGGTGACAGTATGAGCCAATGCCACACAACTCCCACTGGTCCTTGCTCACTGACCTTTCCTTCCAGCTCCTCTGATGACCCAGAATGAACTTGACTTCAGTCTGAGGAAGGTGGGAGGAAACCAGCACTAGTGCCAGCTGCCTTTTTCTTACCATGCCACACTTGTCACAGAAACAAAGATTGTCTGGAAAGTGGTTGAGGAGTTACACAGCAGCAGAGAAAAAAAAAAAAAAAAAAAAAAAAAAAAACTCTAAAAATAGAAGATACAAATAAAATATATCAATAACTTAACGCCAATAGATCACACTTCAAAATGATTAAATGAAAGCTCCTTTGAATTTTACCACTTGCTGCTACCAGTGGGTGTCATTTCCCACCACACCTCTATCTTTACAAATGAGTTTAGCACCATGAAATAATGCAGTTATGTAGGAGTGACAACTATCAGGCAGTCAATATGCCTGAATAACCCGAACTCAGATGAGTCTTTTGCTCTGGGACAGCCCTACACCGAAGGAAAACACACACAAGAAGGTTTATGCCGCTATTACACAGGCTTGCAGTGTATGCATCTCTGTGCATTGTGAGGAAATTGTGAATGTTGAGGAATAGAATCCACTGCCAGGGCTGGTTAATGCAACCAGGAGCTGAGCTTCCCATTAGCTCCAGGCTCCCTTTCAGTTTCAGCTTAAAGTGGCTCCTTGCCTATGTAACGATGTTGCACAACTAGAAGCATTTGAGAGATTATTCAGTTAAACATTTTGGAGAGGAAGGGAACATGCTAATTTGTAGAAATAAATCTGATTTCAACCAAGCAACATGTTTCCTTTTTAAAATACTATGGGGAAAACATTTAAAATTTCCCAATGTAATTCATTTTTTTTTTAAAAATATATTTTTGATTTTTTTTTAGAAATTATGGCAACTTCTTTAAAAGTAGAATATATTGTAAAATGAAAACATACAAAATAAGCCCCAAATGAGCTAATCCACTTTACCTGATCTGCTTTCCCCCTCATTCCACTATTTTTTCTACGTCAGAGTTTACTACCATGATTTCTACCATATTTTAAGATGTGAAGAGTTTTCCAAATGGCAGTGATTCTTATAAAACTGGAAAAAAATTAAATCCAGCTGAGAAACCACTATGTTTATGCTTTGGAAGTAGGTGGTATAGGAACATGGGACAGCCTGTTTTTACCAGGGTGACTAGAAAAAGCACCTGAAACAGTTCAGTTAAGTTAAGGGTTGTATCAAAAAGCCAAAAAGAAATTTTACCACAGGAAGGCAGGTATCTGGCCCCATGCTTTAAAAGCTGTCAAATTAAAAGTTTTTGAAGAAAAGCATTCACTCTTTTAAAGACAGGTTCTACATATATCTTGAACTCCAATCCCACAGCAATTTGCCATTAAAACTGCAAAAAAAGGTAAATGCCCAGTGTATTAGCAATGAAGCCTTCTTAATTGCAGTGTTATAAATGCTCTACTTCAGTAGGAACAACACACAATGGCTTCTCCTGATTACAATTATGCGATGAATACATCTGAGGAAAAAGTCAATCAAAGTAGACCATGCTCCTCAGCCTACTGAAAAACATTAGTTTCACCAGGAGAGAAGCTGTACTATGACTGAAACAGACCTTGCCTCTCAGAAGCTCTGCTGCTACTGCTAAATTGCTATATTGCACTGGCTGTGAGATTGACAGATATCTGAATCTGTGCTGAGATCTTGTGTTTGACGTGAATTTACTTTTATTATTTATTTATTTATTTCATTATTGTAAACTTAATTTGGGGAAAATATTATTGAGCATTTTAAATATGTTTCTTTTCCCTACTGTTAGTGGCATGATCTAAATACATATCCAGAAACCAGAAAGTCAATTGCATGATAATTTAAATGTCGTATTTTTTTATTTAATTAATTCAATGGGATATTGCTTGTCCAATAAATATGTGAATTTCAAAAACATTAATAGTAATATTGACCAAAAAAAAAAAAAAAAAAAAAAAAAAAAAAAAGAAAAATGATGTATAAATAGGACAATTATTTTTTTCCCCTGGCACATCAATCTCATTACATTATTTGGACAATATTAAGGACTGTTATATTCAGACAATATCAACCTGAAAGCAAGTTTGTCTGTTTAAGACAAACAGGAGTAGGCTTGAAGTACATGATGTACATCTGTAAGAAAGGGTAAATTAGGTAACTTTTCACAAAATAAGATTTCTGAATATGTATTCTACATTTGTCCTGTGAATGCAGTACTTTTACATTGACTATTAAAAGAACAAAATTTCCAATCACACAGTAAAATGGTGATCCTAGCATTCACCACTGAATTCAGATAGCTGGCACTCTTAGTGATCAGTTTGGAAAACAGAATGAGTGGAAAATATAGCCTGTTGGCAAATCAGTGAAATAGCCATGGAAACCCCACCTAAAATACAGTAGAAAGACTACTTTGGAGTGTTTCTGGCTACCACTATCAGGAAACTTCGATTCCCAGGCTACTGAATGGTATGGTAATTTTATATTAATTCTGTAGTTGTCCCATGAAATGTCAATGTCTTGTCTTAACTCTAGCTCTTGCCATACGTGATGACGTTAATAACAGACACGATAAGTGATGACCATTATCAGCCGTGTATCTTAGACTCATGTTTATGAACCAGGTGAGAGTTTCGTATGAAAAAAACAGTTCAGATGGCTCCTATACAAAAATGTGAGACAAAAAACCTCCTGACCTTCAGCATTTGAGTCGCACTGAAAGACAGAGAAACATAGGATTAGATATGTGAGTGCTCATACTTAATAGAATTGTATAGTCCAGAGAGACCAGGCAGACAAGTTGGTATGGGGTGACCACACAATGTTATGGTAGATTATGTTTAGTTCTTTGATGCAAGAATTGTAACATTACTGAAGAAAGAGCAATGCAAAATGAGAAGAGAAATAGATTGAATCAATCCACTCAAAGGGATAAAGCAGAAAGATAAAATAGGAAGATAGTTAAGAAGAGGTGAATCTGAAAAAAAGAAACTGAGAAAAAAGAATGTAGTAATAAATTCTATTTTCCAATGTGTTATTTGAATTAGATAACCCTATTAGTTAAAATGAGCGATACTGTTTTCTTTGAAAGTTGATGCTATGTAATATTATGTATCACCATGCAGTAGTGCCAAGATGTACTATGGTGGTATTGCAGCAGATAGAGTTATTTGCTTGATTTAAAATATGAAGAAGAGAAAGGAGGGAATTCAGAAATACCTGCTTAATTTCAAAGTGAAATATACCAGGTTTTATCTTCAAACTTACATAAAATGTAGCTAGATCGCATTTTATGTGAGTTTAAATTTTAAAGGAGATGAAGTCTCCAGTTTGTAAAATGATGTGCTTTGTTCAACCTAACCAAAATATTGTCTTCTATATTTTAAAATTTGATGCAGAAAACCAAACTTAAAAAAATAAAAATGTCAAAATGAAAACAGCAGAAAAAAAATAATAATAATAAAAAATTGTTTCCTTTTCCTAAACCTCAGAAGCCAAATATTTGCACAATCCTCTGAGTGCCCAAAACTCCCTTCTTGGCTGCTTCTGCAGCTGCTGTTACTGAATGAAGTCACATTACATTGTGCTGATGAGAGTTTCATTCACAAACAGGAAGGAGATCTAGCCTTGTAAGGACAAAACAAACAAGTTTAGTTCACTGGATAAATGAAGCAATGGACCAGGGATTTTTTTTTTTCTTTTTTTTTTTCTTTTTTTTTTTTTTCTTGAAGCAGCAGGAAAGGGGGGTTGCTGATGAGATATTTTGGAACAACTTGCTATTAGGAAGGAAGTATGAGTGGGTGTAGATGAGAAGTAACTCACACTCAGATGACACACACGTTGTGAGCATGTTAAAGTCAGTCTAAAACAAAGGGTGGGACTGTCAATTTAGTGATGTAGAACAGAGGGAGCCGTTTGCTTGTTTGTCTTGTCTGTAGTCAAAAGTTTCAGGTGTTTGCCAGCTGGGCTGACTGAGAGTGATCCTGATGGAGAAAGCATGGTATTTGGTAAATGACCAGCAGATCATTTGAAAGACTCATCACCCTTCTGTTAAGCCATGTGTCTCTTTTTGAGGAGTTAGTTTCATAAAACAGAAAGTTAAGAGAGAACATTAAAAATGCTTTCAGACATGGAAGCTTTTGACTGAAGAAACTGTCAAGGTAATTCAGCAAGATCTCATTGTTGATCATACCCTAAATTCCTGGTAGTAGATCAAGAAACTGTCTCATAAGAACTCATCAAGAAATCAGATGGAATCTCAAGTTAATGCCATAGACATATCATGTTTAAATTTTAACCAAACTCCCAAATCAAGACTTTTTAATTCAAAATGAGAACGTCAATAAAATTCCAAAGGCATGGTCAAAAGGGGAAGTCACGTTTCAAAATCTAGTTCATAAGACTAAAAGGATCTTGCTTTTTATGTCAGTGAATGAGATGTTAAGTATGGAGGCTTGAATGAATAGCAAAAAAGGGAAACAGTTATAAATCAAGATGCACTTCAAAGAAATGTATCAAGGGAATAGGAGGTAACCAGAAAAATCACCCAAATATATGCAGTAGAAATAGCCAGGATTTTCACTGTGTTGCTTAATTAAGGCCAGGTTATTGTGTTGTTTACACTATGGGGAATTTTCGAGCCTAAGAAAGTCAGCTGTATATAAAGTAGATACATTCTAGTTATATTTCCATCAACAGTGAAAATGTTATTCAACATTTTTCTTTGCTTTCTAATGAAAAATATTAACTAAAATTATAAAGCTCTATTCTAGCTTTAAGCAACCAGTACAGTCATACAATGTAAAAGAGCTACTCTCTGTTTTACTTTACATATACACACATTTTTTTAAATGTTTTTTATTATTATTTTTTTTATTTTATTATTTTTTTTTCCTCCAGAGGAATTTAAGTTTGAGATTCCCTGGAGTCAAATACTGCAGACATCCAGTAACAAGCCAGCCCAAAGCTTGCAAGTGTGTTTTAAAGTGTAAATTTTTACAAAACCTTAATAAAATGGGTAATATATATATTTAAAAAAAAAAAAAAAAGTGAAAATTGAGGAATATATCTTCCTTTTCACAGAGAAGCAATTTGACCACATTTGGAGATGATGATTTTTAGCAAAATCTGTCCATTATTGATTACTGAGAGGCTTTTAAACAAACGGAAGGGAAGCTGGCTGCTGTTGCAGAACATATGTTACAGGAACTAATGACCTATACATACAGGTAAATATGGTTCTTCCTTGCATTAACTTTAATACAGATTTTAATAAAGTAAAATCAGTAACCTGTAAAAAGGTTCTTCTTCTTTCTTCCTCTCAAGAATAACCTGGTACTGGTTAAATAAATATATAAATATATATATAAATATTGTTTTCTTGTTAAACTTCAGGCAGCATTAATTTTGTACACACTCCCATTTTGTCTGAGCTTGGGCTCATCTATAACCTTCTAACTCCATTGTTTAGACCTCAAGATAGAAAATGTTGTTTATCTTTGGCTGGTGATATCCTTTGATTTTTTTATTTTTTTATTTTTATTTGATTTGTCCTGGAATTAAAACTTTTTTTTTTTTTTTTTTTTTTTTTTGTGATTAAGGAACAAGTGCTATAATCCATATGTAAAATCAAAGTAGCTGAAGAATCTTCAGTATAGTACTGAGAGAGTTGTGAACCAGTGCAATTGCTACCTGATAGATGCATTCTTGTATATCTAATATCTAAATAGCTTAATGATAACTTCAAGTCTTTTCTCAAATACATGTTTATATATTTTAGATGTAGATGGAATGTTGCTGGGCAGATGGTGGCAGGCACACTTGTTACCTATCAGAAAAAGATCATGAGTCTCTAGATACAGCTTGGGGCTTGGGTCAGTCTTTCAGTTATTTATTCTTTTTTGTTTTAGACTTTCGATCTCATGTCTATGTGCTTAAACATGAGCAGTTAAACAGCTTAAACAGTTATCAATGGATGAATGTGCTTCCATCTCACTTGCTAGTTTAGGGTGATTTCTCGTACCTCAGTCTTAGTAGCTTACTGGAAAGGCCAAATGGCACCAGGTCCCATACAACCCAAGGCTCAGACTAGTCAATTGTGATAGCCAGACATTCCTCCCACTCATCTGCCAACAACAGGTTAATTAGTTGGTGTATGTTTTGTAACTGTTTTCTCCATCAACAGGAAAAGATGTATGAACTCTCCAAGACTTGAAAAGTGAATTGTTTATTTTTAGAACTGGTACATGATTTCTAAGTCTCATTGACTGGTGTGATGGTTTTACTCGGGTGGGCGACTGAGATCCACCACAACCGCTCTCTCATTCCCCCTCCTCGAAGAGGAGCAGGGAGAAAATACGATGAAAGGGGCTCAAGGGTTGAGATAAGGACAGGGAGATCGCGCAGTAATTATTGTGATGGGCAAAACAGACTCAGCATAGGGAGATAGTAAGATTTATTGCCTATTACTAATGAGCTAGAGAAGTGAGAAACAAAGGAAAGAAACCAAAAGCACCTTCCCCCCCATCCACCCTCTTCCACCTCCTCCCCCCGAGCGATGCAGGGGAACGGGGGAGTGGGGGTTATGGTCAGCCTATAGCGCTTCTTCTCTGTTGCTCCTTCTCGGTCCCTCTCGTCCCCTGTGCTGTGGGGTCCTTCCCACGGGATGCAGTCCTTGCTGAACTGATCTGGTGTGGGCTTCCCACAGGCAGCAGCTCTTCAAGAACTGCTCCAGATATAGGTCCGTACCACGGGGTCCATCCCTCGGGAGCAAACTGTTCCAACCTGGGTCCCCCACGGGCAGCAGCTCCTGCCAGGTCACCTGCTCCTGCGTGGTCTCCTCTCCACGGGCTGCAGGTCCGGCCCGGAATCTGCTCCAGCAGGGCTCTTCCACAGGCTGCAGTCTTTGTCGGTGCAGGTCCACCTGCTCCACCGTGGTCTCCTCCACGGGCTGCAGCGTGGAACCCTGCTCCACCGTGGTACTCCATGGGCTGCAGGGGGACAGCCTGCTTCACCATGGTCCTCACCACAGGCCGCAGGGGACTTCTGCTCCGGCGCCTGGAGCACCTCTCCCCCTCCTTCTTCACTGACCTTGGCGCCTGCAGGGCTGTTCCTCACTCCTCTCACTCTCCCAGCTGCTGTGTGGCGCAGTGTGTTTTTTTTCCCTGTCTTAAATCTGCTCTCACAGAGGTGCAAACAACATCACTTATTGGCTCAGCTCTGGTCAGCAGTGGGGTCCTTACCAACCATGGGGCAGCTTCTAGATCCTTCTCACAGAAGCCACCCCTATGGCCCCCTGCTACCAAAACCTTGCCACGTAAACCCACTACAACTGGTCATTCAAACTCCAGAATCTTTAAAAGCTTTACTGCAGTCACCTCTAGTTACAGGTAGCTAATCTGTCTTTCTCCTTTGAAAGAATCATTTGCAGAGGGCCAATTTCAAATTTGGTGTTGTATATTAAAAGATTTTGGTTTGTAACCCTCCTAATGAAAGCATCATTTCTATGGTTAACGTGTCTTCATAGCTTGATCACGAGCACAGCACCTAACAAAATCCTGCATGGAGCTGCTGTTGTTATCTCTGTAAAAGTCACACTATGCTACACTCCATAGGAATACCTTTTACATTTTATATGGGGCTCTGAGCAACCTGTTCTAGTGGTAAGTATCCCTGCTCATGGCAGATGGAATGGAGTTAGATGATTTTTTCAGATCCCTTCCAACCAAAACATTCTGTGATTCTGTGATCTTCGTCAAAATAATTAAGTTTTCCTTCCTAACTTTCAGGCATAAGTAGGCGGCTGCCCTTATCAAACTGGAAGTACAATCAAAATATCTCTTCAGAGGGTTAACACATAGTAGGACTTTCTAAGCACATCAGGAAACCACACAAAAATATAAGGGTGCTGCCCCTTTCTTGAAAATGTGGCCAGTCAAGAAAGTCTTGTGGGAGCATTCCCATGACCTCAGAGACAAGAGTCAGCTCCTGAAAGGACTCAGCTTCTGTCTTCTCAAGGACAACCTTGATCGTCATGTCACAATCTGTTCATGGTGAGTTTGGCACTTTTCAGAAAGGCACTTAGCACTTTTTGCCCTGATGATATGCAACTGATCCACAGCATTTGTGGTTTATAGGATACTTATAAAAGTGCTCACACTGGAAGTGTCAGTCCAGGGTTGCACACTTTGCTCCCATTGTCATTTATTGCAGGGCAGATGGGTTCCTTTGCCACTCATTTTCAGAATAGAGCAAAAGTATTCACCTGCACTAGCCATCTGTGGAAGAGAAACAACAGCAAAGTCATACCCTTATGCAGGAGTGGAGGCAGATTAACAGTACTGCAGCTTGTAGTAGGAGTAAATACCAGATGAATACAATCCTGGAGTTCCTGCTTTAGAAACCACAAAGACACACATCTCTTCTTACAAAAATACCCTCAATATTGTGCATCTACAGAGCTCTGTTTTTACTAAAACAGTTTTCCTTGCCTTTTTTGGCCATATGCTCTGCATCATCATTATTAAATTATGAAAAATAATAACACTGTGCTAGCTTGAGATTATGAGTGCTTATTTTGGCTATGTTACACAATAAAACAATAATGGTACAAAAATATTTTGTTGGTTTCCTATGTTACCTTTTACCTAAAGACCTCAAACAATTTATTGAAAATTTACTACTCAGAGATGTAGAAAATGAACATTATTTTTTCTAAGTATAAGATGCATGGGATTGTAAAGGCAAAATTTACTGATATTTCCATACACACTGTGCGCATTCAGTCTTAGGCACCCCAATTAAGTTACCCCCATGTGCATTTCAGGGAGTTAAACCTCTCCATATTTATTAATAAATTTAAAGAAAATTGCATTTAAATTAAGTTTTACTGAATTATCTGTCCTCTTTGGAAAACAAAACAAAACAAACAAAAAACAAAAACAAGCACAAAACAATCAGAAAGTGCTGATGATTTTGCATCTAAGAAATATAGGAGTCAAATCAGACGCTACGTGTGAAGATTTTGGTTGAGGAGCCAACTTGACTGAGGTAAGCTGGATTCCTGTCTTGCAAGTCAGTGAAACAAAGTGCAAACAAAGCCAACAAAATAACCGAGGAGGTAAGCCATTGCTAAACGCTGTCTAAAATGTTGGTTATTCAAGAATGGGACACAAATAAAGCCCCAGTAGTACTAGCACTACTTAAACCTTTTCCTAATACCTGCATCCTCTGCTAAAGAAGTGTAGGACCTAGAATCACTCAACAGATACGTCCTCAGATGTTGTTGACCACCACTTAGTATGCCTGAAGGAAGTCTTGTTGAGCTATAGTTTACACAGTAGGTATATAGGAAATAGGATAAAGATGGTGTATATGTCTAAGCCAGCCCAAAGACCAAGAGATAAAGCTATTAACTTCAGGCACAGGGAGGACTTCAGGTACTGTACACCTGCTCAGAAGTTTCCAGGTCCAGTAATAGTGCAGCTACAACATAATCCTCCAGTCCTTGGCAGCAGTACAGGAATGCTTCTTGCTTCAGCGAGTCATTAGTGACTGTCTTTTTAAAGTGCTTTCAGGTCTTCCAACTGAAAGCAGTGCATGTGAATTGCTGTATTAAATAAATAAATAAATAAATGAACAAAATGTACAAGAGGTCCTGACCCAGAACCTTCATGCCAGACTGACTATTCTATGACAACCTTTTGTGTCATCAAGTGCCTACTGCTTCATTACACAGAGATGCAGCTACAAACTTTGCGCTATATTCCAAGAGCCACCAAGGGAGCACAGCAATGGAGAAGGCTACAAAGCTGGATATGTTGGAGTACCTATGTGCAGTTTGTAAGGATTATGTAGGTGTTTGGACTTCCTTTTTCTCATATATATGGGAAACTATTTTTAAAATGCTCTCTTCAGGCATCATGTTGGAGATGACAGAAACAAACTGACTATCCATTTTCTCAAAAGCTTATGCAATATGCAAGCTGTGTAAAAAATAAAGTATAAAGATGCTTGCAAAATCCTATCTTGATTATGAACACCTTGCATGTGTACATATGCAAATAAGGTTCCTGAATGTTGCAATTAGAATCTTATTTCTGCAATTATATGATTTACCTCTGAAAAGAGAAAGAATTGATGTCAATGCAGGAGGTTCCCTATAAATTGTATTCATTACATATTTTACCCAGTCCATCAGGTATCAATAGTAAGCTTGTGAAGAAAAGACTACTGACTATCTGCTTTCTCTCTCCACCCCATTGCAACTCATGGTGGAGTGATGGAGTACACTGCCTTGTACCCTAACAGTCAGAGCAGTGAGTGTCTTTCCTACCAAACAGTTTCTGTAAATAGCTGGAGTGAAATAATGACTAAGTGAAGAAACCCGAGGAAATAAGAATCTTGCCTGGTGTGATACCTGACAGCCAGAAGGAAGCATTGTCCCAGTCATGTCACACCACATTGCACTGCCTGAAACTGAAACAGTGGGAGCTCTGTGTGCCCTCAGCCACAAGAATAAGAAAATTAAATATTTTGAATTATTTAAATCTTGTTTAGGTAGTTAAAAGTATGCAGTTCAGGCTTCCTGCCCTTAATGTGTCATTTCCTGTTTAGGTCAGCATATTGTGCTTAAGTACCAGACCTCAAATTTGTCATAGCCCTGAAAGACCTCTGCCTGATATCCTCCTGATAATTAAATCTGATGCAGAACTTCAGCAGAGCTAGCTCAGTAATATTATTTTATTTTATTTTATTTTATTTTTTCTGCTTTTGTTTGTTTGTTTGTTTGCCACTTTGATAATTCTCAGAGTGACATTTTTTTTAGCCACTGGACTGAGAACGATAACTTATTTCATGAATTCTGAACAACAAATAATGATGCTATTCTTCCAAAAGAGCTTCATCCGAAGCTTGAAGACAGAAACTTCTTACCATTAAAAACAACAAGAAAGTTGTTGTTTCCTTTCTCTAAGGACAAAGAGGGAAGGCCATGATCTTTGCCTGCAGGTTGTTTGCTTGAACTATGACAACAGAGCATCAACAGCATCTTTAGTATCGAGTGCTGGGCTAAGGGTACGTCCTGTGTGCACTTGGCTGAACTGCCTGGCTGAGATGACATCATGGTTTCCTTGTGGGAGAAGTGATGTCAGGTCATTCTGATAGAAGGTTATTCTGTTAAACTAAGTGCACCATTTCAGTAAACAGGAGGGTTTTAGTGCCATGGTTAGAAAACCTTTGGCTTCTCTAGGTAACCTGAGGGAGCAGACAAGCAGGACTCAAGTCACTCATATTTATTTTGTTGGAATAGATGAGATTCTGGCGTCTTTCAATTACTGTTACATGTTTCCTTTCCTTAATGCAGAATATGCCTGACAATTAATAAATCTATGAGCTGTAGAAAACCAGGTCTAAATACACTGGATTAGGACCTGCTAACAAATACATTGCTGTTTTGTAAGAGCTAATTATGAATCCACCTTTTCAACATCAAGGATATTGTACTACAATGCTTCCAGTAAGTACCTTGCTACACGGACAAATTCTTAGCAAGGTACATTGTATGATTCTGGAGACAGAACTGAATGAAATGTTGTTTAATCAAGGATCAGGTACCACAGAAAACAAGTTTTGTTTCAGCAGATGTCAGTCTGCCCTCCAAGTAAATAATTAACTAGTACTCCTAAAAAGTATGGTGGGATTTTTTTTTTTATTTTTATTTTTTAATATAAGATATAAAAGCTTACACTTGACTATGCATTGACAAAAAGATCCCATGAAATATAATGAAGATTAGTTAACCTGCTCAAATTCCAAGTTAATATGCTATAATGCTCATCTAATCTGCCTTAAGATTTCAGTTGTATTTTATCACATTTTATCTTACTGTCCACATGTGTACTTCTAAACCGTAGGTTTTGGCTTTCTCTAGAAGTAGCTGAATCAGAGGCAGGTGCGGCAAAGCCTCTTATAGATTAGGAGATATGACCAAGCTGGAATAGTCCTATAGAATATTTGCACTTGGAGTAACTGAAGAGAAGAGGAGAAGGAGATCCAGCCAGGGGTCTAGGCAGAAAGATCTGGCAAAATGAATGCCTCTTTAGTATAAATTAATTAATTTAATTAATTTATTAAGCAATGAGTGGCACTAAGCAGGTGAAAAGAGGAGGAAGCACTTGACACAAAGTGGACTAATCTGATTGTGAGTTACCAGAACAGCCTGCTATATTAAACATCATTTGCTAATCCCTGAAGACAGAAAAATGAACAAGGATGGATTACTTTTTGGTGAAACAGGCTTTTATGGTCTACTCACATGTCTCTGTATTCCTCAATGTGCATCAATGTTTTCTATAGAAGAAACAGGTAGTAACCCTCAAAATAATAGCCCCCTTTTTGACAATACTGTGCACAATACTCTCCAGGTTTAATTTGAACCAGAGACTTTTGGACATTTCTACCCACTACCAATTCACATGGTGAAAGTAAATCAAGCCCTATATAAACAAAACAGATGGAAGTGACGCTAATAGTACAATGTCAGCAGTATCCACAGATTGACAGAGCTAGTTATGTTGCCAGATGCACAGAATGTTGAACTACTTGTTCCTTATAAACTAGACTTGATGGAGTATGTCAATGTCAAACTCCTTGCTGATTTACACACGAACATACAAAGACATGCACACTCACAGATACTCACGTTCCTGTGATCTATATCAACCATACCATCTGCTTTCTGCTTTGCATGTGGTAGCTAACTAACTATCCTACTGTGCACGGGTATCACTGAGTACATGCTGTGGAGGCAAACAACTTTTTTTTTTTTTCATTTACCCTATTTAATGTTATAAAATAGGCTTGTTAACATTTGCCATCTAGGCACGTATATTCCACATGTATATTTGAAACTTGTTTCTCATTTTTATTTATTCCTTTGCCCAGTATATCTTTTCACATGCCCAGAAATTTAAAAGCGTCAGTCTCTTTGTGGAAACTGTAGGGCTTCCAGCACTCATTGTAGCCCTAAACTTCCCCTTGGAGGAAGCATGAGACAGAGAGCTCCAGACAGGTAACAGCCCATAAGACAAAGGTAGCGTTTCACCAGCTTTTGCAACAGACACTCTCAGCTGAGCCTGCTGAAATGTCTTCATCATATAGCAACATTAACCGTGAGTGCAAAATGTCAGGAGGAGGATGAGCTGCTTGGAGGGACAGAAAGCTGACCTAGCTACCACCAGCGCCTGACGTCTCTTTCTGACCCATTTCATTGTGTGGCACCTGTCATTATAACAATCTTTCCAAAAGATCTACGGAAATTACACTTACCCTCTGGTAACTAGGTAACATAATCTCCCGGAGGCTAGCTAATTGCAGCCCATGATAACCTCACATACAGCAACTGTTAAATTTTTCATTTCTTTCAAATTATTATGGATCAGTGGAGAGGGTATTGATTTGATTCATTAACTGATTCCCAGTCTGTTCCAAGGTTAATGATTACATGTATCTCAATTACATCCTTAACAGGTTATACTGTATGATTTGTTTCAACTGCAGTGTACATTGCGTATCTTCCACAGCTGAAAGCCTTCTTAGCACTTGATGATTTAATAAGGCCTTTTTTTCCATTTCACTGAACATGCCTACAAGGCACAAGTACATCTGGGACAGAAGCAAAAAGAAAGCTTTCCCAAAATTCTTTAAAGAGCATGTGCAAGACACACTCTGAAGCAATCTCAAAAGGCCATAGAGACAACCTGAGATTCTTCTGAGTTTAAGATATTTGAAGACAATTCAGAAGGTACTGGAGGTGATGATTTATTCTCTATGGTTTTATTACTTCATCATCATTTGAAGTTCATATTACCTGTCAATTAACTTTTAAGCTGCTTTGGGTTATTTGAGTGAAAATGACTTTACAAAATCTTGGATGAGTGTTTGCCATTTTAATTTCTCTGTGAAAATGGATTGTATATTTTACCAGTTACACAGTGATTTCACTTTTCTCAGTGGTGCTGTGGGTTGTGGTTTACAAGAGATCCCTGAATTATCACACTGAGCTTTAATGTGTTCACAGGAAATAATATTTTTCATCACATGCTACCCTTGGTGTGGCATTATTCTTGATGTTGCTATCAGATTGCTGCCATTTCTTTTGGTGATACCCATGGTGTCAGGCTCTGTACAAACAGCAAGTGGCAGTACACAAGGAAGTAGCCACAGGAAAAAGTAGGTGTGGGAAACATTACAAAATGGGGCAGCGTGAGACCTGTTGGGTTTAGGTCCCCTGTACCAACGGTTAAGTGGCTATAAAATGATAATTTGATGCTTTAGTTACTTTTAAGTAAATAAGTACCATTAAGTTACTTTTGCACCCTGTTTCGTTAACTGCCTGTACTTTTGACTTAGTCGGACAATCACTGGGTGATGAGAGAATTTTTCCTGTGTGATTTTGAGTTTTAATAGTATAATACTACACTTGTCTGTGACTCTGCTTTATCCAAAGCTGTCAAAGTGCAAATATTCATACCCACTGCATGTCTTTGGAAAGGACAGATTTTATTACCTTCACTTGCAGATTGGTAAATCGAGAGTTGGAGGGACCAAGTTAAATAATCAAGGGTGCAGAACAAGTCCATGTCAGACTTGTAGGTATGGTGAAGAAATTCTTGACTCCCAGTCTGCTGCTTGGGCTCCTGATCCGCATTACTTCAAGCAGTTTGCAATCTGCAGGAACACAGACCCTTTTATCCTTTCATTTCTCTCTCGCTCTCAATCCCTTACTTTGGAGCCCTGAGATACTGTAGTTTAGTTTAGAAACTAGGAAGCCAAATGAGTATAGTCATGAGGAAAGACTTCAGTTATACAATCCATTAAATAAAACAATAGAGCTTGCAGCTGAGCTATTAAAAAGCGCAGAGCAATTTTTATTTCAATGGCTACATTTTATTTCCTCTTCTGAGTGACTGCTAACAAAGGGCTGCTGAAAGGACTGGATAAAAAGTAGACGTCAGATGCAAGATCCATGAGTTAAACAACATTATTAGATACAATTTCATAAAATCTAGTTGCTTTTCTGCTACTAGAAATCATGTCCTTTTGTCAACTTGTGGTCACATCAGCACTTCTGTTGATATAATTTGCTCCAGCTGCAGAGCGTAGCTGGCCTGCAAATCAAGAACTAGAATAGGGACAGTCAGGAATAACTCAATGGCTTGGATAATGTGCAAATCACTACGCATCTTGCTATTAGTATAGTTTATTTTCTCTCAGAATATTTGGAACATGAAAAATTTATCTTTAGCAAAACAGCCGATCTGACACTTTGCTGAGAGCAGAACTGGCTGGCTAGCTTATTGTAACACCCCTCCTCCCCTCACAGCTCACACACACATACACCCCCCACTCTATAATCATTTAAGTGGGATTATCATATCAAAACCCTTCATTATCTTTCATTGAATTCAGACCAAACACCTAATTTCATATATTGTTCGAGGTCTCCCTATAATATTGCTCACAATCCTCTACATTCACTTTTTAAATGTTTAAAAGTCTTTTTTTTTTTTTTTCTCCTTTTTTAAATTTATTTCCACTTCATTTTCCACTTTTACCCTTTCCTACCTTTACTCAAAATGGACAGATTAAGAAGTATTCCATCCTCTCAATAATGAGATCCTTCAAACTCCAGCCTTCTGGACAGATGGGAACCTGGTTGGAAATGAAACAGAGCACATCTGGTGGAGCACAGAATGAATGAACATTGTGCAAAAAATGGAAAAAAAAAAAGACTTACTGAAGCAACCATGCTCTTTTGTCTCCACATGAATAGAAACCATACAGAACCAAGATGGTGTTATCACAGCCTGTATCTCAATGTACTTTTAAAATATACTTTTCACGTAATACAAAGCAGGCAGTTGGTACCAATGACCTGCAAAAGTCCAAAGTTTTTAGGTTCAGGATGAAATCAGAGCTATCTGCTTGTGATAAACAGTTAAGGAAAGCAAAACAATAGGAAATACAGCTGGAAGCACCCCTGTTAACAGCAGTGATTAATCATCTGTGAAAATGCCTCAGAAAGATTGTTGTTTCCCAGTGCAACTAAGCTTCACATCATCTCTGTGCAGAAAGGGAGCAGCTCAGTGCAGGTGCTATGAGCACTGCAGACTTTTCTTGAGCTCCGTTCAACTGTCCTGACAAAGGAAGCATTTTTCCTCTTTACCTTACTCACCCCAATTAAAATCCCATTTAGGTCCAGTTTACCACCATTTAACCCCACTGCCTTGACTTTGTCTGTCTTTATTATTATTATTATTAGTTTATTTTTTTTTTTTCTCAGAATGGGATTATAATTTAGTTTATAATATGTTAAATGCATGAAAAACACAAACTCACACTTTTATCAAGGTTTTGCTTCTTGGCAATGAGCAAGGTTTAAGCTTCTTCTGGCATTATAGAAGTGCTCCATCAAACAAAGATGGTGGATGACTTCACAAAAATAATTGTATATTCAGTGTTTTGTTATATTACACAGAGCTTCAGCCTATACAGTCCTTTATCACCACAAAAATTGCTCACTAAATGACAGGTCAAAACCAATGTTGAATAACTGTGATTAATAGCTCTCCAGATTCCATGTAGGAAACCTCTTTCTTCAAGGTGTAAAGTGATGGTTAAAAAGAACAGCAAAGTTTTCATCCCTGACCTTCTCTGAATTGCATATTGTTGGGTTGGTAGATTGTGGAGGGCTTTTCAATCATTTAGCCATTGCCAGAGGCAGGATGTGACCGATCAACACTCTGAATTTACGGTAAATCCTGTATTTTTTATCTTGAAATATCTAAATCTCACAGCAGAGTATTATATTTCTTGTTCCCATTTACATAATTTATTAGGGAATATGTATTACCTCTTTATTTGGTATCAGAATTTTTTGGTGATCAGTAGCCTGATTCCAAAATGAAAAACATTAAACACATCTTCTGACATTCATGTAAAGTGAACAATAACATCAACTCACAGTCATCCTTCCTTCTTTGCACTTAGTTCTGCATGCCTGTTTTATCTCTTCAGCACAACAGACAACCTCAGCTCACTAGTATTTTGCAGAACACATTAAAAAAACACTAGAGCAGGATTGGCCACAAAGCTGCTGTGAAACTCAGGAACAGCAAGGAACTTTCGCACGTATGCAGTGCTAAAATGAAGTCAGACAATTGCCACAGATGCTGCAAAATCAAGACTTGAAATAATTTTGAAATGTGAACTACTTAATCAGCTATCTTCTCCAAATTTCGTTCATTGTTTCTATCAATGAGGTATTCTTTTATTTTGCTAATAACAGCAAGCAAATATAAAAATTCTTGAGCAGTTTGAATTTGGTGATCTTGACCTAAACAATAACACAGATTAGTTAAACCAAAGAAAAAAAGAACTCAGAAAGTGATTAGGCAGATCTAAAGTACCACATCTTTCAGTCTTTTGCTAATGAAAATCTAAAACTTCCAGTAGCCATCATCACTTTCAGATAAGAAACCGGCAATTTAATAAAGCTCCCTGATAAAATACCATTGACGCTTTGACACTGCATTCAGCTGTCATGTCTGCAGTCATACCAGCCCTAATATACCTGTCCAAAACCTGAGTTCTGGACTATTTTAGACATAGATAAGCTTCTGCTGTCAGTTGATGGGTAGCTTCTTCTGTGGCTGTGCAATACAGGCACAGTGCCGTTCCCATGCTGTTAGCATCCTGGTGTTACTGGTTCTGCTGGTGTGCTGCTGCACCTCTCACCACAGCTGATGGGAGGATGCTGCAGCTCTGCCTTTGTCTTCAGCTCCTCCAGTCACAGAGTGTTATCCCAGCCAGTTTATTTCCAGAAGAAATCATTTGCTAACATGGTCTTGGATTGTCTCTTGTTTTCAGATTACAGAGGGATTTTTTTTCCCTTTTTAGTTGAAACATGCAAGTATAGTACATGAGTCACACTGCAGGCATGTGAATGCCAGCCTGACTGCCTTCTACAATGAGATGGCTGGTCTGGTGGGGGAGAGGAGAGCAGTCAATGCTGTTGGTCCAGACTGGTTTTTGGCACTGTCTCTTGCAGCATCTTCATTGACAAATCGATAGAGTACAATTGAGTTAAGTGGAACGAGAGTTGTTTGAACTGATGCTTTCAAGGCGCAGGGGTCAGCAACTCAAAATCCAGTCATCCGTGATGTGCTTCAGAGGCTGAGGTTGGGTCCAGTATTCCTGCACTTTAACATCTTCATTGATGGGGCAGGGTGCACCATTATTAGCAAGTTCTCAGACCATACACAACTGTAGGTCAGGGGAGGTGATCATCGCCCTTTGCTTGGCACTGGTGAAAACGCATCTGGAGTGCTTAGTCCAGCTGTGGGCTCCCCAGTACAAGAGTCCAGTACAGGGCCATGGAGGTGAACAGACTGGAGCATCTGGCTTATGAGGAAAGGCTGGAAGTGTTGGAACTACTCAGTCTAGAGAAGGCCCAGGGAGAACTTGTCAATGTATATAAATACTTCATGGAAGAGTAAAGAAGATGGGGGTGGGCTCTTAATGGTACTCAGTGACAAATTAAGAGTAACAAGCACAAATCAAAATATAAGAAGTTCTATTTAACATGAGGGAAAAAATGTAAAACTTAGGAAATACTGGAACAAAGTGGTCATGCAGTCTCAAAATGCACAACAAAAAAACTGGACACAGAGCTGGGCAGCTGGACCTGGATGGCCCTGCTCTGAGCAGTGGGAGGTTGGTCTAGATGATCTCCAGAGGTTCATTCCAACCTTAACTGTTTTGTGCAATTCTGCCAATAAAGTTCAACCTCAGATGAGGAAAGATGAAAGCGAGCTTCAGTGAGCTGGCCAGGAAATCACTCCATGATTTGTTGATGGCTTCTGCTCAGCAGCCATTAAGTCAGCAAAGCATTTTCAGAGATGGTCGTCTGGATCTAACAGTTAAAATTCTGGAAAGCTTAATTAAGCAATCATGAGAAGACTAAGCCTAATCATCTTTAAAGTTTATTGCAAGACCCACCCCTTAATCAAGACTTTACCACAAAGACAGGTCTAAAGAACACTCAGCTGTCTCGGACAGATGAAAGACTAGCAGAAAATGGTGGGTGGAGGAAGTTGAAGGAAGAAATATAAAAAGTTGCAGAATGAGAGAAGAACCTTATAGTCATAGCAATGCAATTAGAGAAGAACTTGTGTAACACCAAGTCCTGTGTTTTATACTCAGATGCCACATTTACTAGCTCTATAATTATCTTGAAAAGCAGATCAATATACCTAATTACACTGAGAAAAAAATAAATGTGGTTAGGTAAGAGACATGGAGACAGCTCCACTCCTTCAGTCACAAGACCGTTCAGACCCAAGGTAACATTAACAGTTCTGTTCAGCTGTTGTCCGCTTGGGCAGACACTTCCCTGGAAATCAACTTTCCCCCGCCACAGCACCTGATGAAAATCAGAATCTGGGAGTAATAATGTTGTATCTATTGGAACTACTGCAACATGGTTTTATTCACTGCTCTCTGCTGGAATCAGATGAGATAAAAAGCTGCTACCATGCCTAGGGATCTATTTAGCTCTGGAAAGCCTTCCCCTGTCACTTGGATGCTCAGATTTTGAAGTGATATGTGCTGACGGGATGAAATGTCTGAATACAAACAGCTTAAGTATTTCCATCCAAATTTTAAATCCTCAGGACTTCTCCTTAACAGTTTTCTACTCTGGAGGCAACTAACCTCTGGAGATGCTATGCACGCTTATGGTTTTGTCAATAAAGATCCCTCAGAGCAATTGAGATCTACTTGTGAGCTTATCTGCAGACATAGTGGGGATTGAAGGGACAAGGAGCTCAGTGCTTATGTTTTCACCATTTACCTTCCAAAACAGGTTTCATATTTATTCATTCTCCAGTTTCATCTACTAGTCTGAGATCCACACTATCCAGTCAGAAGAGGAGATGGTGCCCCTAAATTAGCTAGTTTCCCAGTGGTTAGAAAACCATGGTGGTGAGGGAGAGTTTTCTGGGGGTGGTAGAGAAGATGTGGTTTAGACAGTCAGTACAGGAAACTGAAATGAGGTCTTCCACATCCTGAGACCACCAGCCAACAAAAACACTATGACCTTCTTCTTCATCTATCCTTATCAAGAAAAAAATATTGTCTATCCACCCCAGGCACTTAATTCGTGTATTACACAATGGACCCATACGATGAGGCACTACAGTGCTCAGCACTGTGGTGTGTAACTCCTCTTTGTGGACCTAGTCCTCGGCCTTGTAAGGTTTTGTAATGATAGTCCCCACCTCTTTAGATTCTGTGCTTGACTGGAATTAGATGCATGAAATCAGGTCAAGGGGTAGGTCATCAAACTGCCTTTCCTAGACTCAGACAGCATGTAATTTGTGAAGTGCCTCCTCAATGGGGATCAATTACCTTCTTTCTACTTTTATGACCCTGTATTTGTTCACGTATGGATTGAGCTTGTGCTTTATCATCCTTAAGCAAAGAATTGGTTGTAGCAGTCAGCAAAATGTACAAGGCTTGTCCTGAGTGATATTGCAAACATACATGCTTCTCAGGCCACTAAATTGCTAAGTCTGTGTCAACTCTTAAATGATTATCTATTATCTTCAATTTGGTCTATGTCTAGTATGTCTAGACAGAGCAAAAGCATTTTTTTTTTTCTTCTTTTTTTAGTTGTTTTTTGTTTTGTTTTGTTTTGTTTTTCCACAGTTTTCTTTCTGGTTCTAAAAGGAAGACATTTTTCCTATACAGCTGGAAAAGGTTTCAGGAGAGAGGGACAGGAAGGGAAGACACTGTTTTTCAAAACGTCATTTCTCCTTCAGAATGTCATGTTTTTGGATATCCCCTCCAGAGCTGGTGAAGGTACAGTGATCTGTAAGCTTATTTAAAAGCAGAGGATTCTGCAGCACACCCTATAAAGACTGGTTTTACACAGTGAATGAATGACCTGCTGCTGGGGTTCAATTTCATGGAGTGTCAAACCTCTGGTGTAAAGGTGCTTTTCCATCACTTCAGATTCAAAAGAATCTTAGTATGAAAGATGAGAATGAGAGGACTGGCAGGTTGTGTGGCAGCTGTGCAAGTGAGGGAAATGCTTTTGCTGGCAGTAGCATTTTCTTGTTAAAAAAAAAAAAAAAAAAGAGAGAGAGAGAGAAAAAAAAGAAAACGAAAGAAAAAGAAAGAAGAAAACCAGAAAAAGCACCAAAGAGCATACACTTTGGGCATTTTTTAAGTTAGACGAATTTCCTTTCTATAAGCTCACAGAGGTGTCAGTGGATCACACAAATCCATTGGGGGAGAGAAAAGCCATGGTGACATTTTTGAGGTGCAGAGAACATTAACTAGAACTGTTGCAAAGCTGCCTGGGCTAATTGTGATCCCAGATGTGAAACAAGATGGGTCTAGTACACATGGATCTTGGAATGCTTTCTGCTGTTCACTCAATTTTTTGGCTGGCTCAAGTGGTTTATATGATTGTTCTTATTTTGTTTTGCTTAAAGATCCATTTGACTAGTGTGTTGTGAGCAAGGCAGACACTTACAGAGCACGAAGACGGAAGAATTAAAATTCTACGACTAACAACAAAATTAAAAGACTAATTTTAAGAAGTGCACTTGAGATTTATACAGCTGACAGACATACAAGGAGTTAAGACCTAACTTACTTCTGTTTCATTTTCTGGATGTTTTTCCTGGAGTTTGATCCAATTACCAGAGTATGTACATGGATCTCAAGACTAGAGAGCTATATTCCTGCTGTGCCACTGATTCATTGTCTGACTAGAGAGCAGCCTAATCAACTTTTTCTGTCTAGGTTGCCTGCTTGGGAAAAAGGATGATATAATTATTTCACTGAGACTTAAATTTTAGAAGATGGTCTGATATGCTCTGATTTAACACTGTATATTAGTTCAGAGAATATTATTATCCTCTTCCTATTCTGCATGATAAAAACAAGTCCCAGTTTTGCCTGAATAATTCTTAGTCATTCTCCTCTTGTTGCTCCTAAACTAATGCATGAATGAAGAATCCCAAAGCTGCACGAGCATACTGTGGGTACCGTCCTGACACAGAATCATCTGCAGACATTTGCATAGATGTGATAAATCTCAGTTGTTTTGATGCCAGCTTATAAACCCCTGTTTGTTTTGTTTCCATTTATGTGTGTGTAGCTTAGCTGCTGTTTCTTTTCACTTTATTGCAGCATGGTTTTTACCTGCCATTGTCCATGACTGAGGGCAGTTTCGCAACCATATGCCAGATTTTCCTGTTGAGGGGGAAACCTTCTCTCTCTGATCCCTGCTGTGGCCCCTGTAACTCCAGTGCACTGAAGCAGGACTATGCTTGGATGCTTCATCTAATCCTACCTGCACAGGGCTTCAGATCAAGAAATGCTTTGTAAAATAAGCCCTTTATATCTGTTCTTCTGACAGTCTAAGAACCATATTGAAAATCATAATATCAGAGTAAGTGGAGGGGAAACGAATAAACAGACTACACGTAACTGTTAAAAAGGGGAAATTTTGAGCTTTTAAACTGCAGTACAGGGAAAAAAAAAAAAAAAAAAAAAAAAGGAAAAAAAAAACTTTCATAAAAGAGAATTCAGAACTATCAGAGCATATGGTAATAATGCTGGTTAAAAAGACCATTCTAAAAACTGGAATGTTAACATTCTGAGAATAGTGAACATTGATTTATTTTTCCTCTGGCAAATTTGTCTGGCATGTTGGTGGTGCCAATTAGGTTGTCTGATCTCTGACAGACAGGGAACTTGTAGCCAGAATGACCAAGAATAGCCAAGATTTTGAGAAAATTCTGTCTGTTTCTCCCTTTTCATAATAGGATAAGGTTTGGATTAAGGGGGATCAGATTGCAGCATAGGAGAGGATTAATGTGGGATATCAGAGATAGGTTTATTACCAGTGTGGAAGTAATGGTGGGTGCATTTGACCTGGAATCGGGTAATATTAATGTTCTGTAGGAATCAAACTCCAAACAAATTGCATAGTCCTGTCCTCAGTGGAAACCTACTCCTGAAAGATATCCAAAGGGTCCATGTGTTTTTACACATTGGAAACACTTGTAAAGTTTGTCATGCCAAGTATAATTGAACTGAACCCAACTGAAATCATAACAGCAAAACCAGCAGCAGGAGAGGTAATTTGTAATTTCTCTAAAACATTTGTAATTTATAATTTATTAAACAACCTCTGAATATGTACTACCAAGCTGGTTATACTTGTTCACCACCCCGTCTCCTACACGTGAACATCTTCAATGTACTTACCATGAAATGCAAGCACACAATCCCAACATGTAAACCTGGTCACAAACATCACCCATCACACTCATGGTTCTCCAATTGGCTTCTGAGGCCATTGCTTCCACTCTTGCCACGTTCACCTTGTTTATCAACCAGATGCAGGAAGAATATGGAAACTCATGAATTTTCCCTCAAAAATTCATCTTCAGCAACAGCTTTTTCCAGAAGAAAGAAACCATGATGTTTGCACATGTCATGAAACACCCCTGATCTGTCACTGGTTTTCTTTGCACTGTGTACTCCAGGCAGATCTATGTGAGGTCTGGGCAGTTCTGCTCTCACCTCACGTGGGCTGGGAGCTGGGGCACCATGTTCATGTGGTGCTTACATGGAAAAAGATTTTATCTGTCTCACAGTGAGCTTTCCTAACTCAGGCCCAGACCAACACATTCACAACTCATTTTAGTCAACTCAGGGTATTATATAGCAAGATTATAGTGTGTAACTATACTACAACCAGAAATGATTCATCACGTGGGCTTATGCAAACAGTACCTATCGCCTAACTATTTATTTATTTATTCATTTATTTATTTTTATGAACCATACTATTATTTTCATGGAGTTTATATATATAGATATATATTTTCCTATCCAATCTGTGTATTTATTTTTGTGTTTAATTTTAGTCCTCTAGTATTCTCTTTTCAAGGACTAAGGAGCTGAATCACCATTTTTCTGAGAGTTCCCTGCATGAAATAGAGTAAAATAGCTTTCCAGTTTCTCTGAAAGTGCTAGCAAACACAACTGGATAAGATCCTCCTTGCTGTTCCCTAGTTAGCACCAACATTTTCAAAGAAGCCTATTTTCAAAGGACAAACTTTCTCTCCAAGCAATGAAGGGAGAGGAGCCTCCTCTCAGGGGCGATGCTGGTGGGTGCTCAATGGCCAGAGAAGAACAACTGAATGCAGACAGAAACCTGGAGATATGACTTAACAGGGAGAGCAATGACTAGGAGGGGGTTGCTCAGGTTCTACAAGTCAAGGAAGTTCTGGGGTACCTCCAATCTGTGCCAGAGGCCAGTTCTACCCCTGGGCTGTAACTAGGTTTTGAGGGAAGTGAAAAGCTTTTCGTATTTCCTTCTGATGTTTTGTGGCTGTCTGAGGCACATCCAGGGATCTGACCTTACCAGTTTATCAGGATTTCCTTGTACTGAGGTAGTGTTTCTTTCTCTCAATGCAAAATAAAATAAAATAAAATAAAAATATTTTGGGATTAGATGAACCTAGTTCACAGAGATGACCATGATATCTGTTCTTCATTCAGAAGAAATGTTAGAAGCAATGAAATGAAACAGGACAGATGAAAACGTAGGAGTCATCAGTGAATACAGTCTGGCAGAGCTTTGATGACCAGAACCTGGTTTATGTATGCACAGGTAAATGTATACATATATATTTATAAATGCATGCATATTTCTATATCTAGAGTTTCGATGGAATTATGAAATTCTTTGGAAACCTAAATAAATATTTTAGTGGTTGTTCAACAGCAGCTGAAATTTGAAGTTTATCCATTGAGTTTAAAATATATTTCAGGAACTACTATATTTTATGCACTGATGAATATCAAATATTTTTCTTTAAATATAAACCTATCTTACATCTCTAGGATATAGCTTGATTGGAAAATTATTTTAAATAGATTGCACGGATCCAGAAACAGTATGCTCATATGAATAGAAAATTGTAAGCAAGATAACACACAGAAGAAATAAAACAGTGAGGCTGTTTTCTTTAGAAGCACTGCAAAAAAACTAACTCATGGATTTGACATTTTAAGATTCTTCCTTTCCTTTCTTTTCACCACAACTTCACTTTTTTTTCCAACCTTGTCCCATGCTCTGCCCTGCTTTAAGCCCAACACAGTAGAAGTTCCTTGGGCTGCATTCCGTGGACTCACTTCATCTCAACCCATTCCCATATTATTTTTTCCTGCCAACTTTTTTTTGGACATATGTGAGCTGGCCAGTCTTTTTCCAACTTGTAAGCAGGTGTATGGAAACATCAAGAGTTCCCTTTCAGTCTCATGTTATGTGTACCAAATCATGAATGCCTTGCCTCCCATCATCAAGCTACAGCAGCAGCATCTGTCTTGTGATCCCTGACAGGTTCAGCAGATCCAGAAATTTTGTTTCTGACAGACAGTGAAGGTGGCTTCAAAGGAGTAAGACCAGAGCAGGAGACACATGTGTTTACGTTGCCCCCGGAGCACTTTTAAAAATGCATAAATAGGAAGCACTGCTGAGTTCAATCATGAGTTAGTTATGGTGTAAGTTACACATCATGGATCTGTCGGTCAGAAAACAGGTGTATGTGGGTGTAAGTGCCAGAGCTGTTCGACTTGCAGCAACTTGGCATTTAGTGGGAGTGATATATGAGTGTAACTTACACTCCCAGATATGGAAGGAGTGGAGGGATGAAGCAAAGCAACCAGATAACCAAAGAGTTAAGCAAGTTTGCAGCATCCACTGAAAAAGAAATTCTCCAAGGTATTGGCATATTTCCGTGTTTCTGTTATTGTTTTTTTTCTCTTCTGCCCATGTCCACAGGGTCAGATCTTTGGCTGATTACAAGGGGGCTGCGTGAGGTTCCCTACAGTTATACATAGTGCTGCTTCTGCCCCTCCTGAAACCCCATCTAGAACAGCTACAAGATATTTTGCAACCAGACGCAGGTTTCCTCTTCCTGTGCTCCGAGCCTGCCAGATGCAAACTGGCCTCGAACCAGAAGCCGTGTAGCTGCAGTTAGCAGGCATGCAGCCCAAGCTAACAAGCCTTGCTGAGAAGGCAGGATGTGTCTGCTCAGGCTCAGCACTCTGCTGCTGCAGTTACACAGCCTCCGCTGAGCTTGGGGTGCAGGCAGTGCATGTCCCTACCTTCCCGGACTGCGGGCAAAAGGAGGTCTTCTTGGCTGCTGAAGATGACAACCAACACCACCTGCATCAGAGAGGAGTGTGATCCTTTGTCCCCTATATGTAGTTTGAAGCATATAGTCAGTCCTTTAAATTGATTCCAAAGTTAAAACAATAGCTAGTGATATTGCTACGAGAAACAGATGAAATGTCTGAACAGTGCAGAATAAATTGGCTCTTACATCTAAAAATCCAGTGGGTCCCTGAAATATTGGTTTTGAGACAGATACATACATATCTATTTATATTTATAAATATATATATATATATTTGATGTACGCAGAGTTGGCGCAGATATCAAGAACTCCTAGCATGAGGCCAGAAAAAAAATCTAAAAGTGCTCTATACCCATTTTGTGTACACGGGGTAATCTTTTGTGCCTTCTGAATCATCACAACAGCCTTTTGAATGTTCTGTGCATTCAGGCATAAATAATCACCTGTAATAAGGGATGCTGTGGGGGTAAGAAGAACAGCAAAAAAAATCGACCTGAAAATCCCCATACTGCCTTTGCAGAGAAGAGGAGAAATAGAGGGAGATCTCCAAAGATTTGAAAATGTTTGTAATAAGCACTTACATTTTTTCAGTAGATTTGCCCGTCACTAGTCAAAGGTCTTATTCATGTATCACGTGTATTTTCCCTGAGTAAAATTGTCTTTTCTTCTGGAAGATGCATCTCATTTTAAATTGCTGCCAACTCTAATCAAAGCCACCTACGCAACAATACTGAGCTTTTTTTTTTTTTTTTTTTTTTTTCCTCCACCTCAGTCTTAAATTTTCTTTTACGATTGCTCAAAATTGCACAGAAGCAATTCAATAGATAGGAATAAAAGAATTTAAATGAACTAGGCCCATGTCCATTTGTTTCTGTGCTCCAACACCATTTCCGGCAAACACCTGATGATTTGATGATTTACGCAATGGCTAAGGTGCTCTTCTGCTACTATGCGGATGTTTCTTGTGGAAGTCTTCTTTCCACTAGTGTTATTACACCAGGTTTAATACATATGTGTATATGTATATATGTTCTGCATGCACTAATGTTATCAGCAGTCAACTATTTCAGAAATTCCCACAATAATCTGTTGAGACCTTGATAAAGCTTATCATACTGGTATCACACATAGGTTTCTTCAAGATTTTTGAAGGGAAGCAGGTGGAATAAAAGTCTAGAGGAGGCTATCTGTCCTGCAAGGCATAAGTGATGGGATGGGATACATACCTTTCTAGGTATTCAGGTGGCTTTACCTACACTTTGCCTGTTACTTTTTTTCCCCTTCAAGAGCAATAGCAGCCTCACATAGCATTCCAGCTCTGGTGTTGGTCCATTTAGCTGACAATTCAGGTTGGATATGGCTCACTGGCCAAAAGGTAAACATCAAAAGGTTATTCCTGTTTAACAAGTGATAATGAAAATGGCAAGAAATTACATTTCCTAAACAAGATATTACTGAAAGATTACACTCAGAAAGAGTACAGGTAAGATCCATTTTACCACCATTCTTTATTCCAGATAAAATTTATTTAAGAAAATAAGTACTTATTAGGCATTTATAAAGTATTTTAACACTTTAGATTGTTTTGTTCTGTTACCCCATGAAAGTTTTATGTCTTACATTCCCCAAAATGAATGTTCTGTTTTTAATGATGTAAGAGATACAACAGGAAGAAGTTAGCAGATATCTTCTATCAAGAAAATTATCAATGTTTGTTACTGGAATCTTTAGAACTAGATGAAAAAAATAGATGAAAAATGAAAGAGCCCAAAATATCTGTACCTCTTCTTGACCATAGCTTTCAGATTACCATGGTAAAATCTAAACGGCAAGGTGGCTTAAAGATGCAAATTAAACACAGAATTTTTGCCTTTCAGGTTAATAAAATTAATCTAGCCCAGGTAAAAAAACGGCTGTAATACCTTACCTTTATGTTGTTACCTAATCCAGTATTTGAAACAAGATGGAAGCTTAAGTCTCTTTAATTCATTTCTAAAGTGGCAGATCAGACTTTGTAATGGCAATGCCAGCTGGCTATGGTAGAGAAGGTGAAACGCTGAAAGTCCCTTAGCTGTCATTTTATTTGAAATGGTCTGTTCCAGGTCAACGTTTTACTTTATTAGAAGGTTCAGTGCTATTGCACAGTCTACTTGTTTTCTGAGTGTGTATATGTGTTGTTTTTTTTTTCTGTTGGTTTTCGGGTTATTGTTTTTTGTCAGGCACAAAAGTCGCTTTTCTGTTGAGAAGCTATAGCCCCACTAACCCACATAATTTTGTTATTGAGGCAGAAGGTGAATGAACATTTTTTAATCTCCCATATAGCATAAGAAGGATGTAAAGGATCCCATCACAGAGTTTAAAGCAGACAAAAAGAGGGGCAAATTTCACTGTCTCAGCACGCTCAGCTAGGCTCCCCCTCTGTCACCCCAGGGAGCCATCTCCACCTGCCTGAGATCCAACAGTTCTCAACACCTCCACCAGGCTGACACTCAGAGATTTTTTTTTATTTTTTTTTATTTTTTCAAAACTTGCATCTTGTTTACCCTTTTCTTTTCCAGTTAGGCTTAAAGCGACATTTTCTGTCTTATATGGATGGTACTTTGCATCATTCTTACCAGGAGGTATAGGGAATGTCCATATTGAGTTTACATATGCCCCAACAGTCACCCAGCATGGGCTTGAGGTGGGTGAAATTTGGCGACGGATGAGGATTCCCAAGACTGCTTCCTTACCTGAGTGCTGAAGTACCCCCCAAAAAAAACAAACAAACAAACAAAAAAAAACCACAGTCTCTGGAATCCTGTGGTGAGTTTTGTCCTGACCGATGCTGAGGACACTCTCATTTACTGCAGTGCAAGCAGATCTGCATGTCCTGTAGCAAAGCTGATTAATGGTCTCTTGACATGAAGAATATGGATCTGATTTCTATTCTCATGTATGTTGTTTTTACTTCAGTGTAACTCCATACACTGATAGCAGGGAGTTGCTACTGATTTATACCAAGACAGAGCATCAGGGGTCCCTTACGCCAGCTGTTTTGAAAATGGTCCAGAATAAGTTATCTAAACTAATTTCCTCCCCACCAGTTTCTTTCCTCTAGCTTAAAAGGAATGATTTCAAAAACTGTATTTTTTTAGATTGTTCTTTCTGTGGTGTCTGCAATTAAGAAACATCTCACTAAACAAACTGTAATTATTGCAAATTGTAGTAAGCAGTGGCAATTAATATGCTTTAGTAAAGCTAGCTAGTTTTAAGATAGCCTTTAAGGACATTAAAAAGTAAATTTATGACTTTAAACAGCATCACCTCAGGTCTGGGAGTATTTAAACCACAAGACATAACTATTCTTCAGAGTGTAGCAAGTGGGCACTGGTAATAAAGTGATTTATGGTGAGGCACAAATATGTTACCATGCAGCCTGTGTGCAGTCAACTGCTGTGAAAAAATGCCCTATCCATAATACACCCTTGACGGGGGTCTGTGTGTAGCTGTCTGTTCCTGAACTTTGCTTGGAAATGAAGGAGCTTGAAGTAGCAGCATTATTTGTAGAGAAAGCCTGAGTTAGACCATTTGTAGATGTTATTGACATTTATTACTCTTACTTTTCCTTTTTTTGAACTTAAGGCCTGTAAAGCTGTACTCTCAGGAAAGTGCATTAATTTTATTGAGAGAGGTTAGGAAATATGCTCCCAGCCAGATTTTTTAAACACTCTAAAACATTTCTGAAATATTTCTCTGGGAGATACAAGGTGTTATTGGTAGTGCACTGGACCAAGTAAGGAGGTGAATGGGCTGGGTGACCAAACCTCCGCCCATGACACATCCTACTGAGGCTTCCTCAGGTGATCATCATGGCTTTGTTGTCTGTCCATGCCTGTATACACCACCAAAGTTACATCCCTTCAAAGAGGAGACTTCACATCTACTTTTGTATAGCACATAATCATGGCATTAAAACATCTAGGGAGATGTGCATAAAAGCCAGTGATTCAGAACTGGGAAATGCCAGAAGGCAGGTTGTCTGCACAACCCTCAACCCATTCCCATGTGTGCAGCACAAAGGTTCAATATCCACAGGCTTATAAATATATATATATATATATATATATATATATATATATATATTCATTCCCACATTTTTATTACATTCTTCTAAGCAATTACAGATGATATAACAATGACCTCAACTACGAAGGATGGCCCTTGCAAATTCTTCACTTCCAGTCATCTTTCCTGGGTCCTCAATCTTATGTTAACTCATGTTTTTTCAGCTGGCCTATGGTGATTTCTAAAGACTCTTGGTTAGGTTCATTAAGCAACTGTAAAAAAGATAGGCCATTAAGTCTGTGGTTTCTGAATACATTTCTAAATAAATAATTTCCTACAATGAATATTCATTGATAGGGCAGGAAGAAGAAGGGAAAAGAAAAAAAAAAAAAAAAAAAAAAAAGTAAAGCATTTAAACCTTTCTTGAGCAATGAAATCAGAAAATCATTGTGGATGAAGAAACAAGGGTCTAAAGACCTAACACCAGGTGTGTTATCTGGGACCCTGTTCAGTAGTGACACAAGTATTCAGTAGCATGAATATCTCAACACAGTACAAAGGAAAAACAGCAATTTTTGGTTTCTTAGATATGCCTCTGGCCAGATCTCAGCTTTGATATTTCAGTGCAGTTATTTGTTTTGTAACACAAACTAAACATAGGACAATTCTTCACTTTCACTATTTTCTTTAATGTGGTAATCTTGTAGTCGTATTCCTTCTACGGTGATCACTAGCATTTGTTTTTCTCTTGGTATAAGAATGTTTGAAGACATATCTGAGGTCCTACAAACCTTCTCTTCTGACCTAAAATTCTTCTGCAAAAAGTTTTGTCCCTGTCTCCTTCCTTTTCCAGCACAGCTCCTTGGAAAATACACCTCCGTAGCGCAGTAAGGGCTCAGAAGACATGTTAGCAGAACAGTATGTGCTTGATCAGTGAAGCTCCCATAGTTACCACAGCTTCAGTACTTGAAAGGTCTTCACAGAAATTCACACTTTGAGAGTTATGTAAGGAAAGACTGGTACTCTTTACCCTGACAAAACCAAAAGCTTCTTCTGCTGGACTCTTGGCCAGTATGCATTTCTTGCTTGCATCCAGTTGAATCTGAGCTTCTGCATGGAACCTGGCAAAATACTACAGGTGTGAGCAGCTTAGCATTGCCCATATATACACAGAACATGTGAAGTACAAGATACAACAAATGTCACAAGAAAAATGAGTAAATTTAGAAGAACATTGTGAAGCATTGTTTCTAAAGCACTGTGCAGTACGCAGCTATAAAAAGTTTTCATTCTGTTCATCGTTTTAAATAAACTTGAGTTACACTTGAAACTATGATATAATGTCAGAGGTATGAAGGATTTAGGAGGAAATACACCAATCCAATACATATTTGTAATCCCTGTATTTATTTTAATTACTGATTAGAAATGCTTATTGAGTTGTGCAGTTTCTAAGAGTGCTTCATTACACAACAAGCACTGGATAGAAAATGTCAGTACTGATCTGTCTTGAATCTTTTCATGTCATTCTAATCCTCCTTCAAATGTTTTCATGAGCTTCATTTCACTCTGTGTTCTTTAACCAAAGATGATTTTTGTAAAGCAGTTTATCATGCTCAGCAATGGGATGTGTGAGGGATCTTGGCCAGAATAAAGGATAGGATACACACTGTAAGCACCTGAAATGCCATATCTGCACACTGTTAGGGAAAAGTTCAATGTGGTTGTTCCGTTACTCGGCTCGTCAAATGAAGTTATGAGGAACTGAGGTACCGGTGCTGTACAAAATGGAGAAATACAAGGGATGACGGTGTTTACTTGCACAGAAATGTGTGCTGAATCGTAAGGGGACCAAAGATTCACTGAGACAACATTGTAACTTCTGAGCTCTGTGGAAACTGAAGTTATATTTGTCACTCAGTACCATTTTTAAGGAGGGACGAACACTAGAGTGAAGGAGTTTCCTCGGTAATGGGTGGCAATTTCCTCCCTTGCAAAGCCCTCTTTGTCCTTGGCAGCCATGAAAGATCCAGGCCAACTGTTATGGCTTCCCCTTCACAAATTATGACTGTTCTGGCCATGCACATTTAACATCTTATTTATTTATTTATTTATTTATTTATTTATTTATTTATTTATTATTTTTTTTTTTCTCATTTGGAACAAAAATTTGCAGAGAGTAGGGTATGAGAGTATGGTTATTTTAGGACTGGCTATATATATATATATATATATATATATATATATTTTTTCCTTTGTCAGAGCATTAAATAAGCTAAAATTAAATTTAAAATAGTAAAAGTCATTTCCATTTTCTGTGCAGTGTCACATACAGAAAACCAATAAAGCTTTTGTGAAATCGAAAAAATCTAGAATTCTGTTAGTAAATCTCATAGCTGTGTGAAAAAGGAAAACATTTTCTAAGTACCCATTAATGCCAACATAGAGAAGGTGAATTTTTAGACTTATCTGAAAAAAAAAAAAAAAAAAAAAAAAAAAAATGAACACAACTGGCAATGTCAGCTTCTAGCGATATTGAAACTGCATGGTACAACAACTATAGGAAGTTGTAGGTAGTCACCTTTTGTCTGTCTTTGGATGCATAAAGGAATACAGATCAAAGAGGAACCCCTGCATTTCAGAATGACAGAACTATCATGTCATTCATGGTCTTAAATCATATCTTTGTTTTGATCTTAGAAAGCCATCATTCAGCCTGAGTTTTCAAAACAGAATTAACTATTTGTTGATAAAGACAAATTTCATCAGAAAATATTGGTTCATCAAAACTGTACTTCTTGGTTAAAAATTTATCTTTACATGTGTATAATTTTCATGAGACTTGTTTGTACATCTGGAAAATTACTCCACCACCAGCTTCATAAATTCTCACTGCTGAGGTTTATTTGGTGGACTAAACTGAGAAGAAGAAAGTTTAGTGCCCACAGAAAGTCCCCAGAGCCAACCCAGAAAGCACTTGATCAACATCATTGACTTGGTCCTCTTGGCCCCTCTGACAGGTAACCCCAGAACCTGTAAGGTGATTTAGCACTAGTGAAAGACAAAAACATCCCATTTTACTGAGAAGCTGCAGAGTCAGGTAAGTTATTTTATTTCAGTCACTCCAGTCACTCTGTTTGATTATTGAAATTAATAATGTGATCTGGACCAAATGGTATCTTAAAAAAAAAAAAAAAAAAAAAAAAAAAAAAGCAGCTTTTCTTACCAACTGGAAAATCAGAAAAGGTCTGATTAGTAGTACCAGGTGTACCAGGTGGTCTCTACATACTATTGTAGCAATATCATATTCAAATTTTCTCTATATGCTACTGTAACAGTCATATTCAAATTGCTCCAAGTTCATATTGCCTCAATATTTTAGTATTGCACAGAAAAAATGTTAAGAAAATACTTGCACTGAATAGAATGTGTGAAGGCAGAGGTGTCATTGCTTAATTATCTAGAGCTACTGTCAAGTTTAGTAAGATCATAGCATTCATTATGTTTTTCTCATAATTGCTAATATTTTTCACAGAAACATGGTAGCGCATCCAAAACACAAGATTTTTCTTTTTTTCTTTTTTATTTTTTCTTTTTTTTTTTTTTCAGTAAGACACATCATCACCATGTTCTACTTTATATTATGCTTTATAATGCAGTTGTGCAGTGTATGCTGACAGATATGCACAAGTTAACAAGTCTAACTAGACTATAAGTATTCATATAAAGGCAACTTGGGATTGTTTGTCATGATGAGATGATTCAGATTGTTGAGACGGATGAACGAAAGTGTCTTGGCAAGGGGCATTCTTGCTTCCATTTATTTAAATAAACATCTACATACTATCTAAAATGTTTGATTACAGTCTGACTGTGATTAAATTTGTCACACAAAGTATGCAATCTACAGTTTATCATACATTTGAGATGATAGAATCAATGACAAACTGCCGTGGTGGTGGGTAAGGTCTTTCATTATGAAGACTGTACAAAAAGGACATACATTTGGGCAGAGAGAGAAAAAAAAAAATAATAATAAAATAAAGTTCCTTGGTCCAAATTTGTTCAAGGCCAATTCTTACTGACCACTAAAAAGTGAGTCACAAAAAAAGGTAAAACAGTCAAATTGTTTTGGTGTCTCCAAATTTAGGCAGCTTTGGAGGAGACATTTTTGCTGAATCTAGTCGATAGGCCCTCTGTATAGACTGACATCTATAAAATGAGAATATAATTTCTCCTTCTTGCCAATCTGTGCAAACAGATATAATAAACAGTCAGAAATATTTAGACACTCTGGTAAATTATGTACAGTGTGGAGGATCCCAATACTCAGTCATCACTGAATCCTGCCTCAGATGGCTATGCTACTGTTGGTATTTCTCCAGCAACCACACTTCAGTGGGGAAAAAAATGACCCGTTGCCTAATCGTTTAGTTACACTCAGCTTGTCTATGTTATACTATTTCAAATTTAGAACTGAACTCTGCACGTGTACCCATTATTCATCCTCCTAATGTAGGCAACTCCAATGAACTAAGCATATAAGTACTTGCAGAGTCCATCTATAAAGGCCCCCAAGTGGCTATATTAATTGTAAATAAATAAATATAATCCATCACATATTTCAATAAATTTAGTATATTTATTCCTATTATACAAGTCTAAGCTTTGGGAATATTATTTTGAGGTTCCTATCTGTTCACATATTGTGCCTTAGTTTTAGCCTTTTAACAAATGTTGCTGCCATCAAAATCTATTTTTATTAGAGAACATAAGGGTGAGGAGAAAATTATTATACAAAATCAAAGCAAACAACAACAACAAAAAACTAATAAGTTTCATAAAAAGGTGATCTGCAGAACTAATGTCCTAAACACCAACTCTCAAGCTTATTCTTGATTGCCCCATTGCAGTAAAGGATCAAATTTTTACTTAACATGCAACAGGTTTTATGACCCTCCTCCAGAGTTCAACCACAGAAGTGTAAGCTGAAGGAAATATTTGATTAAGTAATTCTATTCATCTCTGAAATTGTAGATAAGGCAAAATGGATCTATGTCAGTCAGCTTCATAACTCATCAGGCTACCTGAGTTCTGTTCAAGGATTGCCCAAGTTTCAGTGGTTTGGGCATCTGGAAGGCCAGGGCATTGTGAGATTTTAGAGGAAAGAGAAATAAGTATGTCTAAAATAACTAAACAAATCTGTTGAAACAGAACTCCCACTAGGCAGGGTGAATCTGAACTGCCTAAGATCAAAACAAGCCTAAGTTTTAGCAGATGAAGTTCAAAAGCATGCAGACTTCCGAATAGCTCTGGGTGTTGCACGTTCCATGAACAAACCTTAGTTGTCTACCCAGTAGATGCATGGAGATGTTGGTTGCTCTTCTAAAAAAGACCACTCCTCTCAATTCTCCACCCATCCCACCCAAACATAGTGGTTTTGGTAAGGAAAACCCCACCACTGTTGTCTGTTTGATGGGCAAAGAGGGCTGGCATCTTCAGTGGAACACACTCAGCTAAGGAATTAGTTTTCTTACTCCAATTGAGCTCAAGTGTCTTGACTTGTAGGGCACATTGCCAGCTGAAGCCTTCCTAAGAAAAGAGAGTAAATACGATAGATTAAGCTCTTATTCTAGGAGGAACGAGCAGTGCCTCACATAATAACGTTTTAAGTTTGCTGCCTGCCTGGGGCCTATATTCGTGATATAAAAGGTGGCTACCAAATCTGGTGGGTCCCAAGGTCCACCACGCCTTCCTACTTTTTCAAGTAGGATCAAACAGTGCTGCAAAAAGGAGACTCCAAAATATGAAAAAGGACTTTATGCTCCTTGGAAAGATGTTGAAGGGATCAGGAGCACAAGTAGTGTTTTCCTCTGCCCTCCCAGTTGGTGTCTGGGACCCAAGAAGAAGGAGACAAATGGAGCAAGTGAATGATGGGCCACAAGACTGGTACCATGCTAGAGGTTTTGGGTCCTACGATCTTGGACACACTTTTCAGAGACCAGTCGAGCAGACAGTGGCTAGGGTGCACCTAACTGGTTGGAGCAAGAGTGTTCTGGACAGTAAGCTGGATGGGCTTGGCTAGAGGGCTTTGAACTCAAGGAATGGATGGCATAGATGTCATCTCCAAGCAATTGGAAGAGAAAAATAATAGAATCATAGAATATCCCAAGTTGGAAGAGATCACTAAGGATCATCGAGTCCAACACCTGGCAACACACAAGTCTACACAAAATTATAGACCATGAGACTAAGTGCACATCCCAAAGAGTTCTTAAATTTCAACAGGCTTGTTGGAATGACTGCTTCCCTGGGGAGCCTGTTCCAGAGTGATCAGAGAGGTGAGTAATAGTTCTAAGTCCGAATGGATGCCAATGACAGGTTGTGTACCTCAGGGATCTATCTTGGGACCGATGCTTTTTGATATCTTCCTCAATGAGATCAAAAGTGAGACAGAGTGCACCCTGAGGAAGTTTGCAGGCAACACCAAGCTGAGTGGTGCAGTTGATCCATGAGAAGGAAGGGAAACCATCCAAAGGGACCTGGGCAAGCTTGAGAACTGGGCCCACGTCAGCCTAAGGAGGTTCAACAAATCTAAGTGCAAGGTGCTGCACCTTGGCCAGGGCAATCCTGGACATGAGTCTAGACTGGGAGAAGAACTCATGGAGAGCAGCCCTGCAGAGAAGGACCTGGGGCTTCTGCTGGATGAGAAGCTTGACATGAGGCAGGAGTGCGCGCTTGCAGCCCAGAAGGCCACCTGCATCCTGGGCTGCATCAAGAGAAGCGTGGGCAGCAGGGCGAGGGAGGTGATTGCAGCCCTCTACTCGGCTCTTGGAGGCCTCCTTTGGAGTGCTGCATCCAGACGTGGTGCTCCCAGCATATGAGGGATGTGGGTCTGTAAGGATGGGTCCAGAGGAGGGAGACAATGTTGTTAATGGCAGGAAAAGAGGGGGTGGTTTTAAAGTAAAGGAGGGGAGATTTAGAGTAGAGGTTGTGAGGAATTTGTTCTCTTAAAGGGTGGTGAGGCACTGGACTGGGTTGCCCAGAGAGGCTGTGGATGCCCCATCCCTGCAGGGGCTCAAGACGAGGTTGGGTGAGGCCACAGGCAACCAGACTGGGTGGGTGGCATCCCTGGCAATGGCAGGGGGGATGGAACTAAATGATCTTTAAGGTCCCTTCCAACCTGACCCATTCTACAATTCTGTGATTGCATGATCGTATGATTGTGTGATTTTATGACTGCATGATTGTGTGATCCTACAATTGTATGATTGTGTGATGCTATGATTCTATGAAGAAGACCACGACACTGACTGTGGCAGAGACACCACTTTGATGTTATTTATTGGAAGCCACGTGTGCCCTGCTAAAGGCGCCGGGGGGGCGGCCTCTTGCAGGGCTGGGGTGAGTTTGTGTTGCTGTTGGCCCTCCTCTTTGGGGGGCGCCGGGGCCTCCCAGGTGAGCGCTCCCTGCCCTGGCCAGGAGGAGAGGGCCCATGGCTGCAGTCCTGCACCACGGTGTCTTCTGCCACTAGTCCCAGCTCTGGGAAGGGCTCCTCCTGCTCCCTTGGGATGGGTGTGGTGGGTGGGTGGCCAGGATCCCCATGCAGGGCAGCACTGGAAGTGCTGGGGAGCTCCTCATTGTCAGATGACTCTGGGCTTCTAGACGGGAGCACGATGGTCACAGGAGCGTCCCGGGAGGAGGCAGCAGCGCTGGGGGTTGCTGCAGGACTGTCTTCTGGCTCCCTGCTGTCCTGGGAGCCCTCAACATCCACCTCAGGGCCGTTCTGCTGCTGGCTGGCAGGAGGGGGTTCCAGGAGCCCAAGCCTCTCGAGGAAGTCATTGATGCATGCCTCCACAGTTCTTTCAATGAGCTGCTGCACAAAGCTCGTTGCATGGCCCTGCAGGAACGGCTGCAGCACCCTGACCAAGGCCTGCTCATGCAGCCCAAAGAGGCACAGCCAAGTGACAACGTTGGCCTCCATCATGTCCTGCTCCCACCAGGCAGCCCCGAGCAACTCCCTGGCTTGCTGGCGCAACCAGGGCCGCAGCGGGCTGAGGATCCTTGGGTGTTCCCTGAAGAGGGCCGCCCATTGCTCGGGCAGGAGGCCGCTCACAGCAGTCTGGGGCACCGGCTCTGCAGCCCCCTGCTCATCCTGGTGGCCGTGATGGTGTGGCTCTGCGCGGCGGATGAACTGCACCTCCATGAAGTCGTCTTCTGACCAGATGGAATACCGCACGGAGGTGATGTCCTGCCTGCAGAGGGGGCAGGTGGCATTCCTGTTGGCCCAACGCATGATGCAGCCCAAGCAGAACTGGTGGCGACAGGGGATGACGACGCTGGGCTCCTTTGGGGTCCCCTGGCACACAGGGCAGGTGACCTCAGCCTCTGTGGCCATGGTGCTCTCTTGCTGCGGCAGGCTGGGGACAGCTGTGGATGGGGAGCTGCTTCCCCTCGCTGGCACCGCTGCGACAGGTGCTGCCTGCTGCAAGAAGGAGAGAGGCCAGGGTCAGTGGCTGTGCCGGAGCGGTCAGTGGCAGTGCCCTGGTCCTTCAGCAGGAAACCCCCCGGTCCCAGCCCCAGCCCCGTGGCCGGACCGTCCCATGCCCCCCACAGGCCACCCCGCTGCACGTGTCCCCGCACAGCTCACCTGCGCTGCTGCGAGCGCACCTCACAGGGCCCCGGCTGCCTGAGCCAGGCAGGGCCGGGGAAACACAGGCTCTGGCTGCGGGGACGGGCACCGAGAGCAGCTGCCGGTGGCCCCACAGCACAGCTCCACCAAATCCTTGCTCGTCTCTCCAAGCCTCGCACACTCGCTCAGCCGGAGTCCAGGCACGAGCCAGGCTGGGACGGGCTCTGCCGGCGCCCCAATATGAGCAGCGAGGGCCGTGAGGTCACAGCCGTTGCTGGGTGACCTCAGAACCCATTGCTGGGTGTCGTCACAGACCATCGCTGGGCTCACCAGGCCCCCGTGTCCCCTGCCTGGTGTCTGCAGGGTGCTGGGGTGGCCCAGGCCTGGTCAGCGGCAGGCTTTGTCCCCGTTGGGCTTTGGGAAGAGGGCAGTGCCCAGGGTGTTCCCCCTGAAATGGCCTCCTGGTCCAGGAGCTGCGGGACAGCCAGAAATGGTCGCAATGTGTTCCATCCCGCTGCATTGACACGCAACAGATGCCCATCACTGTGCATCTTCACCAAATGCTACAGTGTCCCCACAGATCCTCGAGTCCAGCTCCTGGCTCCACACAGGACCCCCAAAACCAAAGCACGTCTGAGAGCAGTGCCCAGACACTCTGTGATCTCCAGCAGGCTTGCTGCCCTCACCACTTCGCTGGGAGGCCAGTTTCAGTGGCCAAGCCCCTGTCAGTGAAGAATCTTTTCCTCACCTCCAGCCAGACCCTGCCCTGCCACAGCTCATATGCCTGGGGATTGCTCAGCTCTCGACTTTGTCACGATCTCTCTGCAAGGCCTCCCTACCCTTGATGGAGTCAGCCGCTCCTCCCAATTTACCGTCATCCGTAAACTGACTCGATATGCCCTCAAGTCCTACATGCAAGTCAGTTAGGACAACACTGAAGAGAACGGGCCCTAAAGTGGAGGCCTGCGGAAGCCCCCTAGTGACTGGCACCAGACTGATGCCACCCCATTTACGATAACCCTTGGAGCCTGACCCGTCAGCCCCTTGTTCACCCATTGCATTATACATTGCTTTAGCTGTGTGCTGGTCAATTTGTCTTGAAGGATCCAGTGAGAAACAGTATTGAAGTTTTGCTGAGATCCAAAGAGGTGCCATGAACTGTCTTCCCTTGGCCAACTAGGTGGATTTAGCTGCAGGGTCTTTCTCCCCTTCCCCAGGATTTTACTGCTTTGTACTGGGCACGCGCTCCTCCGTTGCCAGAGCCCCTATGCTTGGCTAGCCATGTGGCCAATGCTAAATATATATTGCAATGTTAGAATATTACAGCACCCTTGTGCCCTCAGTGTAGTCTTTAACAGTCCATTTTCCCAGCGGTCAGTGCATGAGAGGGGATGTAATAGACTCAGTGGTCAATGCCATCATCTTTGGCTCAGCTATCTAGTAAGTTGGCCCAAGAATCATAGAAACATAGAATGGTTAGAATGGTTTGTGTTGGAAGGGACCATAAAGAGCATCTGGTTTCAACCCCTCTCCCATGGGCAGGGACACCTCCCACTAGACCATGTTGCCCCACACCCCATCCAGCCTGGCCTTGAACACCTCCAGGGACACCTCTGGGCAACCTCTTCCATGCCTCGCCACTGTTAAAGAATTTCCCCCTTATACCTGAAGGAAAACTACTCTGTTCTTGCTGATCCTGTTTAAAGCCATTAGGCCTTGTTCTATCCCTACAATCCTTGACAAAGTGTCCCTATGAAGCTTTTTTTTTTAAAAAAAAAATATATATATATATTATTTTTTTATTTATTTTTTTTCTCAGCTGCCTTTAGGATTTGGAAGACCTCTGTAAGTTCTCCGCAGAGGCTACTCTGTGCAGGCTGAACAACCCCAACACCCTCAGCCTTCCTTTGTAGTTGAGGTGCTCCAGCCCCTTGATAATCATTCTGGGTGTGCTTTGGACTTGTTGTAACAGATCCATATCATTCTTTTGCTGTGGTCCCCAGAGCTGAACACAGGGTCCAGGTGGTGTGTCACAAGAGCAGAGCAGAGAGGGACAATCCTGTCCCTCACCCTGCTGGCCATGTTGTTGTTGGTGCAGCCCAGGTTTGTGTGGCTTTCTGGGCTGCCAGCACTCATTGCTGGCTCATGTCGAGCTTCTCGTCAACCACCACCCCTAGGTCCTTCTCCTCAGGGCTGCTCTCAATCCATTCTCCTCCCAGCCTGTGTTTGGCTTGCCCCAGTGTGGGTGCAGGACCTTTCACATGGCCTTGTTGAACTCCATGAGGTTTCTACAGTCCAACCTCTCAGGCCTGTCCAGGTCCCGCTGGATGGCATTCCTTCCCTCCAGTGTGTTGAGACAAGGATATCAAGGGCAAGAGACTGAAATGCCTTGTGTGAGTCCAGGGAGATGATGTTCCCCTGTACACCAGTGCTATACCCCAGTGGTAGAATGCCCCCAGATTTGTCAGACATAATCTGCCCTTAGCTAAGTCATTTTGGCTGTCACCAATCACTTCCTTCTTATCTATGTGCCTTAGCAGAGTTTCCAGGAGCATCTGCTCTATGACCTTGCCAGACAAAGAGGTGAGAACTGTAGAGCAGGGGTATCCATGAGGTTGCTTCAGAAATGAGTCCCATTATCTGATTCCATTCTTTTGGACATGCCATATCACCATCAGACTTGCTTTTCAAGGCCCAGGATAGTGTTGCAGGCAGTGGCATGGGGCATGGGATATGTTTGCAGCCATCCCATGGTCGCCTCCACCACTGTGGTACGTGGCAGTTAGAATGGCGGGTTTGGGGGTGTTTGACCTCAGCAACCTGCCAGACCTCCCGGTTTTGATATTTCAGCCATTGTCCTCCATATCAGAGAGGTTTTAACTGCTTGGCTTGCTTAATGGCAGCACATCTCACAATCATGGATAACCTGTGCAATAGTGTCCCTGGTCAGGTCCACACCTCTTTAATGAGCCCATTGAACACAGCATTGGTTTTTCACATTGATGGTAATGAGGTAGCAAAGAATAATCCAAGAGCAATCAAAAGGGACTTCACAGCTTTGGGGCATGAAAGCTGAGGACCACACCAATAAAGGATACCTTTAGCCAGGGTCTACTACAGGCTGCTCAATCAGGGGGGTCCTGTGGATTAAATCTTCTGACTTCAACTGTAAAAAATATCATGCTTGCATGCTCTCATCTTGATGTGGGACTCTAACCACATGGATGTCTGCTGGGAAAGCCACGTGGCAGGAAGTAAGCAATCCAGGAGACTACTGGAATGTGTTGAAGATAATTCCTGGTCCATGTATTAGACAAAACAACCATTGGAGAAGCGTCACTGGACCTGGTACTCACCAGTGAGTAAGAGCTCATCAGAGAGGTCAAGACTGGAGGCAGTCGGGGCTGCAGTGACCATGCCGTGGTTAAGTTTGTGGTCTCTTGGGATACGGGCCTGATGAAGAACAAAGTCAGGACCCTGAACTTCCGAAGAGTGAAATTCCAGTTGTTTAAAATAGAGCAATATCTGAAAGCCAAGTTGAAGGAAAGCAAATAATTTTTCTATATTTGTTCCGTATTTTTCCAAGCCCAATAATAACCACTTAGGCGCTCAAGCTACAGATTTGAGACAAGATGGAATTTGATAAGTGTCAGTTCTGAAGCCCTGTTCTTATGAAAATCCATTATGATTTAGTTGAATTATATTCTTAATGGTATCATTTCTATATGGAGCCATATTTAGAGATGAGCTGCTGAAATGTCTGGACATTTTAGTCTGAGTTAAACATGGAGATCCAAACTTGCTGATCATACACTCACGCTCGGATTCCAGACAGCCCCTTTCGACTCCTGTTCCTCACTGACTGTGTTAAATTCAGCAATTACAGCAGTCTCTTAATTTCTGTAGCTCTTATCTTTTCTCACCCACCCTCTTCTGATGGCAAAATGCAATTGATTTTCATCAGTCAAGGACTCTATTCTTATATTTTTCATTTAGTGTTATTAATAATTTTGTACATTTAAAGGCCTTTATTGTTGAAGGTGATATATCTCAAGAATAGGAAGCAGCCAAATATGATACTTCTTGAGAAGTGCAGTAGCCACTTCTGTAACAAAGGTGCCAAGAAGAGTAACGAAGCCAATCAGGTCATGATCCATGAGTGTACTGCTAATGGTACAAGATGCACTTAAGAACCCATGGACTGTTGTACTCTATGAGCACAATGCATTCTATTCTCTAGCCTCTTTTGGTTGAAAAATAGACTGAGAAACACAGCCATCTTCTTTGTTTCTCTCTATTTTCAATATGTTTTTTATTTTCCTCTGTGCTCACATTTCTGCTCTGCAAGGGCAGACCTTATTCTTTTCTCCACTGCAGTAACTGAAAGATCTTCAGATGGAGAAAAATGGAGTCACATTCCAAAGAGGTTTGGGCTCCACAGGTCAACACCACTGGAAAACCTTTCCAGTGATTAGAAAGAAAAGCTACTGCAAGATGATGGGAATTAACTTCCCAAGCCTCTTCCTCTTTGCTTTCAGACTATTTATTTATTTATTTTTATTTTACTAGAGGAACTCCCCCTTTGCTGGAAAAAAAAGAGCTGTATATTCAGTATGACATAGACCACTTGCCCCTAGATCTTATAAAAATGGCATTAAAATCTTTCACGGTTCTTCAGTTCTTCAGTTAACATTAGGGCAATACTTCCCATGAAGTACTTCAGAGGGAGGCAATCATAGCAGCCCATTAGTGGCCTGCTGACATACATTTACATTCATAAGAAAACACTTTCATTCATGGTCCATTTTAGGACTAAACTGGACAGATGTCATCAGTACCTCTATTTCTATAGCTTTATGAAATAATACAGAAACTTCGAAAAAAAAATCATTCGAGTTTTTTTTTTTTTTTTTAATTAATGTCTCAGCTAGCACATTTATAGCATTCCATAAATAAAAAAAGACCATGAAATAAAAATAAACACAACACTTGAAAGAAAATCAGGCCAGTGGTTTGGTGGTAACTTTAGAAGTGGGTAGTGGGCATATTGTATGCATTGCTGTTTATTTATGTTTGACACCCTCAGTCCGGAGGTAGGCTAGAAAATATATCATTTCTTCAGAGCTTGGTTTCATCAGATATTCAGACATGAGGTTTACTGAGGTAACTGTCCCAGAGTCAGTCATGGTAAACATCGGGATTAAAATCTACATAATTTTAAATATTTCCGTTACTAATTCATCCCAGTATTCAAAGGTGCAATAAAGTGGACATTAAAAAAAAAAAAAAAAAAAAGGAGAGAGAGAGAAAATGATTTTCACACACACACACACATAAACACACACATACATACACAAACACACAGGTTTTTTAAAGGGTTTTTCAGCCAAATGGAAAACTCATGTTCATGCCCCAGACACTTTTCCGATTGTGACCTCTGACTGAAACAGAGGCAGAACAATCATTCTTTTGATACAGGTTAATCGTGCCCAGCTGGAAGGTTAGAGTTTTTGGAAATTTCCCACTATTTTGAGATTTCCTATAAGTGTTAGCTGGTTCCTAAAAGTGCAAAATTTCACCCAATGTGTTTCAGAAAAATGCTTAGCAAGGAAAAGAGACATTTCATTTTCATTCCACCTGTTCTCTAGAACAACTTGTCCAGATTCATAAAAATCAGAATTAACCCAACTCAGTAAAGAATCACCTTGATAGAGAAGAGCTGTACCAGTGCAAAAAATGCTAGGGAGAATAAAATTACATGTGGGTTAAAATAAATATTTTATAGAATGCATAGAGTTCAATCTTCCCCATGCTACTATGGCCCTGGATGTATTTCTGCCAAAGTCATTCAGTTTTCCAAAGGACAAAACACAGTGAGACTTTTTGACCTACAGAATATGTAAGGTTAGGGAGACCTTGGAGAAGACCTGGCATTTGGGCTGTTTGTGAGAAACAAAAAAAAAAAGATTATCTTATAAATCTATTGAGGAGAATTTAATAAATCAATATGGCTGAAATTTGGGTATGTTCTGTCTCTTTTTCTATAGAAAAAGTAGCAGGCAATACTGAGTGCCCAGTCCAGTGTTTTCTGTTGTTGCCCTCCCTGGGATCTTACAGGGTACTGGATCAGGCCCCAATTATTTGCTGCCAGAGATCACCATCTGGATGCTTTCAGGCTGCACTTCTCCAGCAGAGATGCTCTTGCTTCTGCCTCTTCAAAAAGCCTCCTTTGCAGGCAGACAGAGCCACCTTTGATCTCAGCTGGGGGTCCACTGTTAACTGCTGCTGGGAAGCGGTTTCAAATCATCGGGTCAACCAGACCTTTTGAAGATAGAGCCATTTATACAGCAGCTAGAACAGCAACCACAGGCAGCCAGAAGAGCATAAATTTTATGTCTGGTGTTGGCCATTAAAACAGGGCTTTACTGTTTGTGGTCTCACGCTGACTCAGTAACACCATTGGAGCAAGGCAATGATAAATGTGTATTCATTGCAGTTGTATAATTTGGTTATTGAAGGACATGTACAGTGTGGTGGTCTGGGGGTGGACACTCGATGGCAGGTCCATCCTGGCGCCATTGTGTCACTCGGCACAGGAGGGGCGGGGAGGTGGTGGGGTCGTGGTGACAGCTGTGATGGATCTGCCTGAGCAGGAGGAACCAACTTTTCCACCAGTATTTACAGTTCTTATGGCAGGGCAGCCACGGGACTAATGTGTGCTTGCTTCCACTGCTAAAACATAGGAAAGAAGGTGAGCATATGCCTATCCTGGGCTCAAATTCTGCTAATTAGGTTACCCACGCTTCAGTGAGGACTTTCAACAGCACTAAATATTCCCGTAACATAGGTGTTGGCATATCTGTGCCAAAGACAAGGTCAAATGTTCCCATGGTTAGGCTGCCATATAAGTGCAATACAGCTGCATCATGAACATTTATCCCCTACTGCCCAGGAATTGAACATAAGTGTGGTTAATAAAAAGAAGTGACATTTTAAATGGTTGCCTTGAAACTTCTGTTTTGATTATTTGAAAAAAAAAAAAAAAAAGAAAAAGAAAAAGAAAAAAAAGGCTTAAGTGTACAGCTGTCAAAGGCAGTCCTACATATTTGTAAAGTTCTAAGACAAGGTGGCCTCTAAGTATGCAATATTTAGTAACAAAATAAGGCACCTATTCTTCTGGGATTTCCTTTCTTGTTTATTTTCTTCTTCTTCTTTTTTTTTTTTTTTAATTTATTTTTTTTTCCATGAGTACAAGCCAGATGTGAGAGTCTGAGGAAGGCTGTACTATCTTTTCAACCTTTGCCATAGGGCAAAACCATTCAGTCTTTAAGCAGATTACATCCTGTGGAAAGATACTTTTGCATGCTAGACTTAGTGTTAATCCACAAGAAGATTATAAAAACTGGCAACTGGCAAATGAGCAGTGGGGAAAAAAAAAAAAAAAAAAAAAAAAAAAAAAAAAAAAAAAACCTTCCCATTTTCCCATTCAGATTGTATGTTTTTTCTACAGTCAGGAAAGCAAAGCAAAGCTAGGAGGAAATTAGGATTCTCTGCAGGTAGTGTTAGTTTTGGAAGGTGGCAGGCACATGCCCATGTCATTAGAGACTATATTTTTGCACTCCTTGAATCCTTTAACAGAATTACACTTGGCAAGTGGGAGAACAGTGTCTCTTAAACACACAAATATCCTTTTGGCGGCATTTCCAAGATGATGTTTCAGAGTGCTCTTTCACTTCAAGCTGCCTGGAAGTCCTCTTTCCACCGTCAGGGCTTATGGGAGCTCAATAAAAAAGCATATTCTGATGGTCTGTAACACAAATGTAAGAAAACCTGCTGTTGTTGCAGTAAATGCAATGTCCACAGATTTATTAGGAATGCTCTCATTCCTGGAAGCACCAGCCATTCCTGTAACTCTCTGCCGCCAAAGTTCTTAACCATATTCTGCTTTCACGCACACATTACAGAATGGAAAGCCATGTCTGCACTCTGGCTGCTGGGATCAATTCTTCCTTTGTTATTGGGTCATATAATTTTTCACTTTGCCTTACATAAAGGGCAATCTAGAAAGCTGTCAAGAGTTTAGCTTCCAAGCCTGTTCTTAACGTCTAAGTTTCGCAACTGCAAAGGGTTTGCTTTAAAGTTTGCGTTGAAGTCATATATAAATGTATAATAAAATCATCAGTAAATCATTACACAAGGAAGGAAACAGGAAAAAAAAAAAAAAAAAAAGAAAAGAAGAAGAAAAAAAAAGACAAGAAGAAAAGGAAATTTTCTTTACTCCATCTCTCTGTGTATTACTGGTATTTGGGGAAAGGATGGGGGTAGAACTGTGCACTTGTTAAGGGATCACGGTCTGTATTTCAAGAAGGAAGTTCATGGCAGCTGTACAGACTGAGAAGTAAGGCAAAGGTTGTGTTCATCACCTTTTGCATTGTACTGGACAGCCTAAGCTGAGTATTTTATTCAGTGGTGGTCCCAAAATGGTTCTGGCTGTGACTTGAGAAAATCATCAAGTTTCTTTATCCAGTATCATCACTATTAACACAAAACCTTACCACAACATGTAGATACTCTGCATAGTGTTAGTTTTATAGTGGTAGCTCTGAAGTTCCTTTTGTTCCTCCTTCCTTGTTTACTTCTTTGCTCTTTTAATGTTCAGTTTAGTGAAGAGTGATACCTTCAAATCACCAAGGAGAAAACACGTTGTGTTTATGCTTCCATATTTAAACATTGATTTATGGGCAGAAATCTCAATCATTGTCAACATCAAAATACTTTACATACAACTTTCTTTCCACTGTTGTGTATTTTTGCATATAATCAAGGACAGGATTACTGATTTGAAGATATTACTGACCCTCTTTTTACAGATCTATTTGGTATAGAGGTATCTTCATCATTCATTTTTATGTATGTGTAATGCTACATATTAAGGAAAAGTGTTTGGACTTTTTTTTTGTTCAAGTGGTATGATTATTTTCATTATAAATGCAATTCTTCAGACTGTTATTGTCCAGCCATTTTCTCAAAGCTATAACATGGCAAATATAATCTCAGTTTGGGAGTCAATATAAAAATAATTATATAAAATATATATATATATTATTTGTGGTTAACCAAGTAAAAACTGAAAACAATAAAAATAATAAGAAAGAACATTGCTTGTTTAGTTCTGCATATTTATAATTAGTCTAGACAAGTACAACCTCTTGAATTTATCCATGCTGAATAGTTTGGAGTTTTGTACATACTCTGAGCTACCAATGTCAAAATGATAATAATAAATAAAAGCTTGCTGGAAACCTTATTTATTTATTTATTTATTTTTCAGAAGATATGGCTCAGTTTTTACTTACAGCTTACATGTTTAAAAAGCAAGCAGACATCAAAAATTCTTATTTTGTTTTCAGACAGAATATCAAGAGGTTCTATATTAAAACTTTTACTCTTCTATACTGGTATTTAAAACTGGGAGAAAATAAACTTTTGTGTAAAACATTCCAAATGGTGTTTCAAATATTTAAAATATATGAAATATCTTTCAAAAAAAAAAAAAAAAAAAAAAAGGGAAAAACTGCTTGGTTTTGATGTAGTTTCTCATTTTGTTGGTGGCTAATATTAATTTAAGATTTTGGTGTGAAAAATACACATACACATTTCAGCCCTCCCAAGCATCTTGTTCCAGAAATGGCATCTCATTTGCTGCGGCATGATCACAGCACACAGGTGTTCCACCTACATCTCAGTGTTCTCAGTCTTTCCCCAACCTTTACTCTTTCCCCCCAGTCTTTACTCAGAAATGTGTTGTCCAACGACGAGTCTATGATGTTCACAACTAGCAGCATTCCTTTCTGTGTGTTAATAGCTGGTTGCTCTTCAGCTGCACCAAGAAGAGATCTGTCACCTGTAGCCAAAGCTGTGCAGACCCACACATTCTTGTTTCTAATTGTAGAGACATGCATTTGATTTTGTAGTGGGTTTATGTGACAAGGCTTTGGTAGCAGGGAGCCATAGGGGTGGCTTCTGTGAGAAGGATCTAGAAGCTGCCCCATGTTTGGTAAGGGCCCCACTGCTGACCAGAGCTGAGCCAGTAAGTGATGTTTGCGCCTCTGTGAGAGCAGATTTAAGACAGGGAAAAAAAAACACACTGCGCCACACAGCAGCTGGGAGAGTGAGAGGAGTGAGGAACAGCCTTGCAGGCGCCAAGGTCAGTGAAGAAGGAGGGGGAGAGGTGCTCCAGGCGCCGGAGCAGAAGTCCCCTGCGGCCTGTGGTGAGGACCATGGTGAAGCAGGCTGTCCCCCTGCAGCCCATGGAGTACCATGGTGGAGCAGGGTTCCACGCTGCAGCCCGTGGAGGACACCATGGTGGAGCAGGTGGACCTGCACCGACAAAGACTGCAGCCTGTGGAAGAGCCCTGCTGGAGCAGATTCTGGGCTGGACCTGCAGCCTGTGGAGAGGAGCCCAGGCAGGAGCAGGTGACCTGGCAGGAGCTGCTGCCCGTGGGGGACCCAGGTTGGAGCAGTTTGCTCCCGAGGGATGGACCCTGTGGTATGGACCCATATCTGGAGCAGTTCTTGAAGAGCTGCTGCCTGTGGGAAGCCCACACCAGATCAGTTCAGCAAGGACTGCATCCCGTGGGAAGGACCCCACAGCACAGGGGACGAGAGGGACCGAGAAGGAGCGGCAGAGAAGAATTTCTATAGACTGACCATAACCCCCATTCCCCCGTTCCCCTGCGCCGCTCGGGGGGAGGAGGTGGAGAGGGTGGATGGGGGGGGAAGGTGCTTTTGGTTTCTTTCCTTTGTTTCTCACTTCTCTAGCTCATTAGTAATAGGCAATAAATCTTACTATCTCCCTATGCTGAGTCTGTTTTGCCCATCACAATAATTACTGCGCGATCTCCTCGTCCTTATCTCAACCCTTGAGCCCCTTTCATCGTATTTTCTCCCTGTTCCTCTTTGAGGAGGGGGAGTGAGAGAGCGGTTGTGGTGGAGCTCGGTCACCAACCCGAGTGAAACCATCACAGATTTGTAGACTGTTTGATATATAGGAATTGGCTGGATGGCAGCACCCAAGCTCTAGCAGTCAACTGTTTAATGTCCAGTACTGTGGGTACCAGTGAATAGTGTTGTCCCTCAGGGGTCCAAACTGGACCACTACAGTTTCATATTTTCGTGGGTAACACAGACTGGGTGCACCCTCAGCAAGTTTGCAGATGACACCAAATTGAATGATGCAGTTGACACTTCAGAGGAAAGGGATGGCATCCAGGGGATCCATGACAGGCTTGGGAGGTGGGCTCATGTCAACCTCCTGAAGTTCACGAAGGACAAGTACAAGGTCCACAGGTGAAGTAACTATTCCCAAGTTTTCTGCAAAGTCTGAGCAGCACATCTTACTCACTGCAAGCCCAGCTGCATCTGCTTGAGTAAACACAGGACATTCTACACTCTACATAGCACTCTGATAAAATTTAGTGCTTTTTTGCCTTATTTTTAAGAGCCTATAGCAGAATCCATTGCATGGAGTAAGGTGATAGCTCCTTGGCCAGTACACCAGATGGATAGAAAAGACAGAAAATCAGTGGGGAGATGCTTCAATGTAGCCAGGAGGCTACAGGTGTATCCTCAAAGTGGCTCCACCCTGGGTTTTAGGAGAATATATCAGAGTTACCAGTTAGATATTCCCTCTGTTACAGCTCAGAAACTTTTTCTGAAGAGATATAATGATGCTTTTTTTTCTTTAAAAACAAAAACAATGTCCCAAAAATATGAGAGATGCAATAATTGCTTGAAAAGTAAGAATGGAAGAGGTTCTCCATTACACAATAGCTCGGTGATTAGAGCCCTCGCTCAACATATGGGAGACACAGATTCAATTAATTTCTCAGCCTCCAAGTTTTCCAACCCGTATGCCTCATGAGGGTAGCAGAACTGTCAAATTAAAGGCAATTTGTAGTAGGAGGGAACAATGTGTTTGTTGGGCTCTGCTGGAATGGTTCCACTGGCCATTGAGCAGTGACTAAGTGGGCCAGGGAGAAACAGCAAAAACTGTCACGATTACCTTGTGCAGCAGCTGGGGTTTCTGTCTGAGAGCACATGCCAGCCTTGCCCTGTTCTGGGATTATTTATGTGACTTTTCCAATGGGTGTGTGGTTTCCTATTGTATGTCTGTCTGGTGTGCAGTGATGATGTGGTTCAAAAGACTATTTCAATTCACACAGTTTCTGTGGGTTAATAATCATCACGTATTCAGCCATAAAACTCTGTCTCTCTCTCTTTTTTTTTTTTTTTAATCTTTTTTTAAAAATTATTATTATTCTTTCTTTTATTTTGTCTACAGTACCTTAGGAGTTTATACTAAAGCTGCTTCTTATCTAATTGTAAGAAATGCAATGTTAAGTAGCAGCATAGGAAAAGGAGTGATATCTGTGGTGAATTATTTAGATCCATATTTATTCTGTCTGTTATTAATTTTATTTCAAGGATTGTAGTGCATCTACACTGGCATACAAAGAATTAACAGACATATGTAGATATTGTGTAGTCGTCAAACTATATTTAAGAATATGGAGTGAGTGGGAGATTAGACCATATAAAATTATCATATCACAAGAAGTTTAATAGTAGATACAAAACAATCTGTTTCTACTGTGCCTTTCACATTGGGAATGTTTATTCAGACTTAATTTCAAAGTATGACTACTCTCATTGTGTAGAATTTGCCATTTACTTTGCACTTACTTCATCCAGGTAACTGGGTGTAACAGGCATGTCATTATCGTTTTCTTCTCTTTTGTTTATTCACTGAGCTTTGTCTCCTGAAGCAGCATTGATCAAACATAACTTTTTAGCTCTTAAATGAACAACAATATATAGAATCAAAGGATTATACGTATATATTAAGATTGGACATTGAATTACAATTTAAAAAATAAGCAAGTAATATTTTCAAAAAATGAACTGTGATATATTTGAATCTCCTAAGTTTTTCAGCCTTTCACTAACTCCTTTCCAAAGTAGTCAGGTAACAACTGTAGTAGGAAGAAAGTAGATGTGTGTAAAGTAAATGACACAGGCTGTAAACTCAATATGGAGAGTGAGAGAGGAAGAAAATTAACTTTCCCAGTTACTCTTCCATTAATCATAATATTATTCTTGGCTAATTCTGACTCCCATTCCCTCTTATATCTAAAGATCATCCACTGCTGCATGATGACTATAATATGTATGTTTTATAGTCTTGAAAACTGACTTCCTTTTCTTTTTAAAGTCATGAATTATGGAAGCATTGCACTTCTTTATTTTTAAAGGTCATTTATTTATTAGGATTCCATTAAAATAGTAGTAGAAGACAATTGAAGATGGTAACTATTCACAATTCTCTTGTTCTATATTCTTCAACTAATACTACTTTCAATTAGTGAAATAACTCAGTGTCTTTTTTTTTTTTTTTTTTTTTTTTTTTTTTATAATATGTTTTTTATACACAGTATATCTTGAATTTCATTGTGGAGCACCAAAAGCAGCCAATAAACCTCCAGTTCTGTTGGAGAGAATGTGGAATCTGGACAATGCTACCTCCCAAACATTGTTGAGTAGCAGAAGAAACTCAGTGAGGATTAATTTGCTCTGAACTGCTAACTTTGCATTATTAAGTAACAAATGAATCATTTCATCTGAGTCTTTGGTGCAAAGTATGAACCTCTCAGTGTCAGACTCTACCTGTCATTTGTCCTCCCTTCTCCTTATGTACAAAATTCCTCTTGATTGTTCTGGCTCTAAACTACTTGGTTGCTAAATAGTAAGAAAAGAGAAAGCTCAAAAATAAATCATAATAGTTTTGTTCCAGCTGTTCTAGTAACATGAACCTGTGATCCTTGGTATGTTTCTTAAAGGAGGAATGACTTTGTGTGACAGCTTTCCCTTCTTAACTTGGATCATAAATGTTTTCACCAGTTCCCTGCAGAATGAGCAGCAAAGGTCTACGAGTCAACCTGGTCATCCTGTAGTTAACAGGAACCAATTTACAAGGCAATGCTCCTGGATTTGCTTCTGTAGCAGAAGGAGGAGCATCATTGTAGCATGAGAGCAAAAGCTGTAAAAAAATCTTTGGAGAAAGTGGAAGGAGAAGTTTTTAAAGTGTTGGCTTTGAAAGCACTTTCAAAGGATTAAAAAATATATATCTTTCTCTGAAGACTGTATTGTGAGATCTCTGTTGTGCAAAACATTGTGAAATACGCAGTTTAGTTCCTTGTGAAGTGGCTGGGAGTCTGGATTGCTACCTTGCTGCTTTCAATTCAAAAACTACTAGGTTTTAGCTTGATGCTTTATAAAGACCTGGGCCTCTTTCTAAAGTTTTCTCCATTTTATATGTCTGTGATTTATTTTGCTTTGATGGAGTCACTTCAGACTTTACGAGGGTAAAGTAAAACAAGACAAGAAAAGGCTAGTAAACCTGAAAGAGCAAAAATGGATTCATATCTCTCTTGCTTGTATGTATTCTGTGAGATTGAGTAGCACAAGTCTCTATCCGTTGAAGAACTCTTGTCCCACTGCTCTTATACTGCATTTATCTGAATGCACCTAAAGAAAGCCTCTCATGCAAATTAAGCTATGTGCCTGGCCATGACTAAAATCACCTCACAACTGTCCATTCTTCTATTGCTATTGGAAGTCACCCAGACCTGTCACCTGTGTCCTCAACTGGAAATGTTTTGGAAGAAGCACTCCATCTCTAACCAGATAGCTCCAACTGTCTTGAGGAATTATTCTCTACAGATGTCTCCAGTGTGCACTCCCAGTAATGTGAAGTTAGTCTTGGCTACTGTAATAATGTTGTGGGATTGGGAAATGGTTAGTGGAATTAACCATAAATGAACATTGTGCCTCCTGAAGTTTGGGTACAATTACAATTAGATTGAGGGTCTTGGCTTACTCCTTGCTAAGTATTTTGTCTGCTGCAAGAAGCAAAGACACAGAGTTCCACTGGAGCAAAAGCATTTGTGGTTTCTGTGGAGATGTGATTAGAGGGTGGTTGGGGTCTTTGGGAAGGATGGAAGAGAAGACGGCAGTCCCAGTCACTTCTCCCTCTTCCCAATTGGAATTCACAACTGGAGCATAGTGAATAACTACCACTGTGTACTTTCAACATTTAATAAGTCCATAAAAATTCACACATTTTCTCCATTATTTTTGCTGTTTGATACTATTTTTCCCCACATATATATTTTACTTTGTTGAACCAGTGTTAATTGGATAATAATTTTGTGACAAAGTTAATGAGATTTAATTTTATCTAAATGCTGCATGGCTTTGACATCTTCTTGAGTTTTATCCCCATACTGATGATTCATTCCTTCCAAACACAGTTGATCACAGACCTTCCTTTTTACTACTACCATTTGGAAATCTCAGAGAACTCAATTCCTCATTTGCCTGTGGCTTTATGGTTAGTATGTCTGCATGGATGGTTAAAGAAAGAGACAGGCTGCTCCACAGAGGATCCAGATCCAGATCCAGTCTGGAAGCTTTTTGGTTGTTAACATGACCAACCAACTTCAGCAGAGCAACGTGCTAACCCAGTTGCATGCCTTTGGGAGGAGCTGGGCCATGTTCATAAGGTGTTTTCCATGTGCAGTTCAGCTACCAGGTTATCTCATACTCCAGGAATCTGTCCCTGATATTTTCACTAATGAAAGGTAATTGTGTTTAGCTTCATGGTCTCACCTGCACAGATATATCTTCTGTGGAAGGAAGGCAACCCTTTCAGAACTATCAGAAGTGACTCATAAACTTTCTACGTATGGATTTCATAAGGCCTGAGTAGACACTTAGTTCTTGAGACCAAAAATATATAGTCATTCTAATACTTTCACTATAAAATGAAGTAAAATGATTAGCAATCCATTATTATGGCAGTAGAAGAAAAGGGATAGAAGCCATTTCTGCTGAAGGCTTATCTAGGCTAGCAAATGATCTAGACACTGGACAGGAAATTAACATACCTAAACTCTGTTTGATATTTTACTGTTCATCTCAGCTGTGTGTGATTGTTTTGCCTCTTGTCCTTCGTCCATGGAAAAAGAAAAACAGGATTGAGCTCCTGACATCTCTGAATTACTGTGTCGGTCTAAAGAGAATTTACTGTATAGTCCATAGAAATAGAATATATCCATCATATATCCACTTAATATTATTTAGACATACATTAGTAAAGTTTTTTCAAGCAATAAATTTTCATCTTAAAATATAGTTTAGCACAACCAAAAGTAGACACATATTTTAATTAGAACAATATTTGGTTGAAACATCAGGAGCCAGAACCAATTCTCACTTTGTAGATCTGTGTTAAAGCAACTGAGGCTTTCATCCTAACCATGCCTCTTAATCGTATGAATTAAACTTCATGGGTTTGTGCATATTATTCCTCTTGCATTATTGCACTTCTTCTTTTGTCAAACATCAGGGAACACAAATCTACTGAAGCCAAGAAGGGAAAGCAGACTGGCTTTCTGCCCCCTCCAACTGTAACATTTTCTGCACTCATATCCTGTTTCTTTGACCTTTATTAAACAATTTGTGAGCATGACCCAGTCCCACTGTCGTCAGCGTTAAAATGTCTTCTTACTGCATCAGAGCCAGGATTTTCAACCCAGTGCTTTGCTCCGTGTTAAGATGGAAAATGCTCTCCTGCTGGTATGAAGTCAGCAAGTCGTCTGGACACCCGGGTGCCATGTGCTGCTCACACGTGAAATGCTGCACACAGGTCTGTAGCAGGGTTCTTCCTTCTCCTCTTGGCAGATTACACAACCCTATTAGAGTCAGTAAGTGTCAAGTTTTGAGCTATGGGCTAGACAACATTGCCCAATAACCCCAATTATAGCCTCCAAAATCTGTTGTTCCTCATTTGTAAATCACAGTGATTCCTGTTAAGTGATACCATGTGTGCCTGCACAAGCCAGTGGAGAGCAACCTCTGGGCAGCAGGTCCAGAACAGCCTGTCTTTTTGTGGCATTTGCAGTCCATTTGATCCTAATTCAATGAGAGAATGACTACCTGCTTGCTTGACACATGCTTTTAGAGTGGGTTCTGGGGTTGCCACTGCTCCCCCTCCACCTCGACACTTGGTGCTCCAGCCCACCGAGGACACTCGGGCTCCAAGTCCTGAAGGTGACCAAGCTCACTAACCAGCGTTGCCCATCGATGTGACCCACAGGAAGGCAACAAGCATAAACCAAGCTGTCCCAGGGAGGAATCCCAAGGCTGCCACCCGGCCCACCCACCCCAACTGCATTTGTCTCCCAGCACCAGCCCGTGCTCCCCCGCTCTGGCAGCAGCTGCAGCCCCCGCGCCTCTGAGGAGGCTGCAGCCAGCAGGCCGCACCATGGCGGCGGCGGTGCTCTGTGCAGATGCCCTCCTGCTGGAGGTGGGGAGCATCCCGCCCCCAGCGCCATACTTAGCATCCCCTACAGCACGAGCCTGGGAGGCTCCAGCAGTGTGGGAATTGCGCGTTTCCAAAAATACAGCACAAAGATCTGAGAAACTGCGCGCTGAAGCAGCATTCCAGGCCCAGATACTTGGGTCAGGCTCCAAAACATTGTAGGGAGAGAAGGGTGTGGAGTTGCCCTGGCCACCTGTCCCTGGTGGAGATCAAGACATATGATGACGGCTTATACCAGCTGTTGTTTTCCCTCTCTGCTGCTGGTTGAATATCCCTGTGCCTGGACTTTGCTAACCTCAGACTGCCGCTGTTGTGCCACTGCCCTCGTTATTTCTCACCCTTCGCAGTCTCAGAAAAAACGTGCTCTTATTAGGTTCTGAATCCCTCCAAGTATTACATCCCTGACACAAATATTTCTCCTTCACTTCCCTGTTCCTCTTACTTTGAGTCTTTGCAGACATGAAAGGCTGGCAATAGAAAGGCAGAGCAGTGGAGGTGGGGGAGCGAAGGAGAATAGAAAGAGGATCACAGTCTCTCTGTTTCTTATCCCTCGCTTTGTACTTTCTGAAATATGTCACTTTTGAGAAGCAGTTTGCTTAACTCCTGTGACTGCTAGATCATTGTATTACTGCCATACTCACCTCACTCACTTTTTTGGTATATCACAACAAAATTTGTACAACTATTGTGGGAAAGAAAAGCTGGAAATGAACTTGTAGTCAGAAATTGTTTAAAACACAGCAGCTGCTCTCACTGCTGGTATGCTTGAGCCCAAGCTTTCTGTAAGCTCTTTGATACTGCACTGAGGTAATCCAGCTACTTTGATGCAGCTTTATGGCGATCAGGCTCTCAGATACTGCTATTAAAATGGTCAAAGCTTGTTTAAAGTTTCACAGAGCAGTGGCTGGAGCCCAAGGTTGAGCACCAGGTTACTCCAGGTGCTCAGATACTACAGTGAAAGAGTTCAGAGTTTTATGACTTTGTGATGCAGTGTTAATTCTCTCTTGATGCACTGTAATATCTGCAATATCCCATTTTCTTCCTCCTTGAAGTGTTTTGATAGGCTATCGACCTGGTACAAATTATTTAGCTCCACTGCAATACAGTGATGCAAACCTCCTCCTACTAAAATCTGATACCCAGTTGCAAAGGTCTAGGATTTTTGTAATCTCCTGCTGACAGTCAAATACTTGAAAGCATTTGTTATTTTGCATGCTTGATAAATATATTCTCATAATGCATGACAGATGTCAATACTCTGCAGTACTATTTTTAAAGGACTGATTAAAAATTGCTTTCATTTAAAAACATGTTGAACATGAAAACTGTCCATCTAAAATAAGACTCAGCAGTCATAATCCTACTGATTGTGCTTAAGTTTACAAATCACATCAGCCGGATAGCTGAAGCAGGAGAACAGCATGAGGCTTGCTGTCGTACAGTAGCCAAAGTAAGCTACAGGTCCCACCTTTTTTTTTTTTTTTTTTTTTTTTTTTTTTTTTTTTCCTTTTCCTTTAGCCAAAGCAAGGATCTTTCAGTTTTCCACGTCGGGATGCCAGGCTCTCCCCAGGATTTCCATGGCTTGGAAATCTCTGCCCCTTTGTTTGGGTGTATAGGTCGTGCTTCCCTGGCTAGTACCACTTTATGATTGAATCCCCAAGATCTAAACAGAACAACCACACACACACATAGACACACACAGAAATTATTACAAATGTACTGAAACCATGTGTCATAGTCCTGTTATATAAAAGTTAAGGTAGCTGAATTTAAGGCACACTTTGTATGTCAGTGTGTGCCTCATTCACTTGCAAGACTCTGGCAATTACATATATTTGCTGATTGATTTCTGCTCAAAGGATTGATCTGATTCTTATGATTCAAGCCCAAAACTAAAACGCCATTGTCTTAATTGGACTTGGTATCTTTAAGAGAAATGCATTGTGAAGTAACCTTTATGAATAAAATAACCTTTGGAAGATGAGACTAGGTTTCAGATAGCCCATTCCAGCTTTTTAAAACACAACTCATGTTGTGGGTGTTTACAACTTGGTCACAGAAATAAACCAAGTTCATGTGTGTGATTCTTGTCCATCTTCTTGTAATACAGCTGTTTAACTTTTTTTTTTTTTTTCTTCATATGATACTTTCATGTTTAGAAATTTATTTAAAGGATTTAAAGACTTTTGAAATGATAAGCTGTGTTCTTGTCTCACTCTAGACACTGCTACCCTACAAATAAAGAGGTTGTTCTTACTCCGCAATGACTCTTATTATGGAAAAGAAAAAAAAATAAAAAAATAAAAAGATGGGGGGACTGGGGGGAGGGAAGAGACCAGAAAACATCCTCCGACTCATTTCCTGACAAGCATAAATGATAATCAAAATTATCTAGTTTTTTTTGCAGTAAAGGAAGGAAGAGACCCTTTTTCACCCTCCTTTGTGGAAGCAATATCTTGGTTTTCTTCTTTCCAGAGAGCACACGCCCGCCTTGACTGAGACCCAGCTCTCTACACATTCCCTGCCTTATCAGTGTTAACACTTTCAGTCTATCCTAATATCAAAAGCATTTTTCTGCTTGCTGTTTCAGCATTAGTTTCTTCTACACTATCTTGTTTTTTACTGTTCAGTTGCTGCAAGTGCTGTGGCTGTCTGTCTCTGTACTTCTTACTAGGTCCTTTTAGACTTAGCAAAAATATTTTGAAAAAAGTAAGTGATAAACTTTAAATCCACGACTGCCCATTCACCAGCTGTGATGTTAAACAGACTTAGAGAAACTGGCAAATACAGTGGCACTCATGAACACAAAGAAAAACAAACAAACAAACAAAAAAATGAATTATAGAACTTCCAAAAAAAAAAAAAAAGTGCTTTAGACAATTGGTATTCAAAATATATTTCTTTCATTTGTATTTTCCCCGTTAATGTGTTTACAGCCACAGAGAGTATTCATAAACAAAAAGGGCACTTAGCAAGAGTGGTGTCAGAAAGAAAAGTGCTTGGGATGAGATACTGAGATGTTGATACTGAGATATTACCTGGACTATGTGATTCCTCATAGGGCCTACATGGATCCTGTGGCAATCAGATGTACCACTGCATATTGCCCATGCAAACACAGGTTTTGTGGGAGATGTACTTTTGTAAGTACACCCATTTGGAGACAATCTAGGTCACAGAATAGAGGTTTTCAGGGTTTTTATTTGATTTTAAACTTAAATTTCGAGATAATAGATATGATCAACTAGCTAAAAGCACCTATAAATTTATTTAAATGAGTAGATTTTTTTTTTTCCAAAAAAATGCAAAGCTGTGGAATTGTAGGTGGCTCTACTATCTTTATACATTTATAGAGTACATAAACACACACCGATATGTACCATGACAAGTCGCACATTTCTTCTATCCATCTATAATCCCGTTATTCTATCAATCAACCATTTCTGCTTCCTTTTTTTTTTTTTTTTCTTTTTTTTTTTTTTTTTTTCTTGCCTGTCCCTTAATTTATGAAAGTGTTTATGTTGTGAGCTGGAAAAGCAGGGGACTTTGAAAGTTTGTAAGAAACTAGAATAAACTGCATTTGAAAATCTGGGAAAGTCAGGAGAACGTGCAACATATTTTCCCTTGATAAAATTGTGAAAAGCACAAAAGTACTCTTGAGACATATGTGTTTCCTTCTGCTGAGTGACAGCCTTAAGGACAGTACATGTGAGAGAGAAGTTTTAGAGGTAAAAATATTTTTTTCTTTTAACTGAGTAGCAGAGAATCAGGGGTGTTTGAAGCACATGTAAATTGGCAGTACAGTCTTTGTCTTTATTATTTTCTGCTTTCTATCTCCTGCACACGGGTGGTATACACCTTTTGTCTGACTTTCTCTTCGGAGCTCTGAACCACCTCAGAGCAGAATTAGAGGTAGAAGGCACTGGGGCTTGAAAAATCTTAATAAACACTAAGACCTATATGAAAGGATCTTCTAGAAATCTAAGGACATTTTATATGTGTTAATTGTCTTCCCCACAGGTGCCCTCAAAACACCCATTTAGCATCAATCACTTCTACTAGCAGTATTGCATAGTTGAGAATTGCATACTTGCAAATCTGGGTTTTCAACACGGTAATGCAGTTTTTAAAAGCTAATAATTCTGCTGAACAAGGCACTGAAATATATAAAGCACTCTAACTTGCTTGCGTAACGTTTAAATGAAAAAGAATAAAGCTTTTTAACAAAATTGAGGGAAAAAGCAAATAAACACACTCACTATATATCTATAAATTTATACGTGTATATATATATATATATATATATACATACATACACTCATATATATTTGAGATCCAGACCATGTGGAGGTGGTGCAAGCAATTTCCTCTGCCTCCAGCATCATGGCTTCTGTTACCACAGACTTTAGTTAGTGCCCAGTTACTGGCAGGGCACATCTGTGATTCTGACAGGCAATGAGATGTAGAAGAAGGTCTACCAAAAGAGATTTTGACTGAGTGAGAACAAGGAGTCACGAAGCCTGAAGTAGACTAACAGGTGTTGAAAGCTGCCAATGGTTTGGAGGAGTGCAGAGCTCAGGCTGCTGATGTTGTCAGAAGCCTTTGTGAAAGCAGGTGCAGAGGATTAATGTTAGACTTTTCTGCAATCCTAGAAAGAAGTTGTGTTTAAATTTTTTTTTGTATGTATTTAAACTTTTGTGAACTTGACACAATCAGATGACAGGAGGAAAAGGACATTAAGATGGAATTAGTGGCTCAAGTTCCTGAAAAGGATAAGAGCAAAAGCATTTTCACTGTAAAGAGAAATTCAAATTAAAGACATAGAGAAGAAGAAATGAGAGGAAAAGATTGGATGGGATACTAAAGGTGCCTGTTTTAGGAGGGCAGACAGGAGATTTACAAAAGAATAACAGGGGAGAAGGAAAAATTAATTCAGGTGGTAGAAGTTGTTGGATTAAATAAATACTTTTGGAAAAGCAGGCAGGAAGTTGTGGCACACTCACAAAAGCCCTCAGTCAAAGCTGTGTTTGATTAAGGGATCTATTGTTATTCAATTCTTGTTGGCAACAATTCTTTTATATTTGTTTATGGGAAGGACTTAGTTGAACTGAAAATTGGCATTCTGGATTCACTGGGACATAGTAGCAGAGCAGATGCAAGAAACAGAATTTCATTTTTGAGTGCAAATAATCACTTGCTAATAAACACTTCCAAATTTGAGTGCAGCACTCTGGGCTTCAGTAACTGTAGTGAGAGCAATTTGTGCAAAAATAATCCTAAAATGATTCAAAGGTTTTTTGGAAATTAATCTTATAATTCTGCCCTTTTGCCCATGTGTATGGAACTGCACACCATTCTCTGTTATTACCTCATCAACACTGCTTAGAGAAAAAAGTGAACCTTTTATCCAGAGACAATAAATGAAATTCCTACATGGATATAAATTTGCAGGAAAGAAAATAAAAAATTTTCAGAATGGTAAATTTTGTTAGTAATTCTAGAAATTGCATTTGAAGTTTCCAAAACCTCTTTAGGAATCTTAGTTGGCTGATTTCCACCCTCTATCCTCAAAGCAAAAAGATTAAAGCAAATGGTTCAGAAACAAATAGAAAAGGTTTTGAGGTACTAACCAAAACCAGGCTACAAAAGGTCTTGGAGTAGTTTTATCTGCTGCTGGGTACTTGCTCAGTTCAGTAGTCACATGATTCACACATTGGTTCATGTTTTTTTCCAGAAATAGAATCAATAGAGAACAGACAAACCCGCAGTTGCCAGTTTGTACAGTCTTGTGGTTTTTCTTGAGGGCTCCAGGCTTGCACAGGTCTACCAGATAATGAAGACAAACTATTTCAGTTCCTGTGTGTCCATATGCTACTCTGCTGGGTTCTAGTTATCAAATAAGAGCACAGAAAATAAGTGGTGGTTGAAACTGTCTAGCTAAAGTCTACATCAGGAAAATATGTTATTTAAAAGCCACCTTTACATTTTCAGCCATAGTTTGTTTGCTACATATTTCATTAATCACTTGTTATTTATGTTAAAAGCCTTTTAACATAAAATCAATATGTTTATACCCGTATGAAAGCATATCATACGACAGTACTAGATGTATAGCAGTAAATACTATGTTCCAAGTCTTTTGAATCATGCACAGGAATCTGTACCCTTTCCTGACTACATTCAAGGAGAATGCTTAAGCCTTTCAGCACTTTTCTCGAACTTATGTGAGAACAAATTTTGATTTCTTAAATATGTACAGCACTACCACTAAGTGAAATATGATATCTGTGTATGTAGTAAGAAGAAAAGTTAACGTATGCATGTTTAGACATGAGTCTTTTTTTCTTTAGAAAGTGAAAGTAAAATGGACATTAATTGAAATAAGATTTGTTCTGACATGAGTTGGAGAGAAGAGAAATGAAAAGAAAAGAAAAGAAAAGAAAAGAAAAGAGAATAGAAAAGAAAA